>NC_056581.1:2705359-2743203 GCF_018340385.1 Cyprinus carpio | reverse complement strand
GTTTATTGTTTTTTTCAGAAACTTTTCCAGGCCTGGAAATTGCTGTTTTAAGTTTTGCTTGTTTTCCAGGTTTTTCAGGACCGTGCGAGCCCTGTTTAGAGCCTCACACACAGGGAGCTCCTCTCTGAAAGCAAATTTCTACGGTTTCCTTTTTGGTACAAAACTGTTTTTTCTTTTTTTCTTCAAACAATTGGCCAATGCTGGTTTGATTTGAACACTGGAATCTGTTTTAAAACAAAGCACTGTACTCGTTTAGAAATAAATAAACAGAAAACTTAAACACCGGGCATACTTCTCTCTGGTACGATCAAATTTACCTTCTGCCTCTGACATCAAACAAAGACATGCAAACGATGAATTGCAAAACACATTTGTTTTTTTCACATGTCTGCATTGGGACTACCTACATTTCTGGGTTTAAATTTGGATTTGCTGCCTTTTATTGCTTTAACTTGGACCTGTCCTAACCCCAGCTGCCCCTGGGGTTTGGGGTTGACTAACCTTGAGAAAAAATTGGATGACCGCAGCTCCGATCGCCCAAAGTGGTTCATGAGCACGGTTTCCTTCAGGGGCCTTTGATCTCACACATCGATGTCCCAAAGCGGGAGGAACTCTCTCCCCGTCTCCGGAAGGTTTTCCCCCCATGGCACCCCCGTGACCTTCTCTTCTCCACCTAACACACACACACACACACACACACACACACATCAGGGTGAAGCTTCTCAAAATCTGGGAAGTGTCCCCCTAACCCCTGATGAGGCAAGACATTATGAGCATCCCGGGTCATCTCCTAACAAAGCCACATATGAAGGTCTGGGTAGATCAGATGGGAAGCAAACAATCAGTTCTGGTAATCAACATGTTGGACGCAGGAATAAAGAGCTGAGAGACAAGGGCCAAAATGTTTGGACTAAAATCAGAGCATCTCTGAAACAGCAAGGCTTGTGGTCAGCAGTGGACCTTAACAATCGACAGCACTTTTGGGTGTGAAGGATCCTGCGGGGGCGTGGAGCCGATACAGGGCTCTGCAGGGGTCTGGGTCCAGATTAGGTAGCTCTTTAAGGACCAGCAATTAGATAATTTTGGGGTCATCGTTTTTTAACTTTGGGTTTTAAAACGAGGGGATAATTAATATTAATTAAAAACTTGTGAATTTTAAAATGTGTGATTGGTGTCTTCCCGCATTTAGGGGGATCTAAGGTTCTGCATGTTTCTTATTCCTCCGTCTCTGCTTCATGGTGAGTCTGATGGGGTTCATCAGTTTCTCCAAATAGGGTGTGTGGGTGAACAATACCAGGCAGTCAGACCAGCAGAACCACTCCATTCACAGCAGCCTCGGTGTGTGTGTGTGTGTGTGTGTTTTGTGCTGTCAGTTAACTCATCACCGCACTGACAAACAACACCGCCCCCTCACAACAGTGCCTGTGCAGAGACTGCTTTTGTGGCTGCTTTTCCCGCTGCAGGGGTGTTTTGTGTGCTGTAATGTGTGTGTGTGTCCTGCTCAAGCGTGTGCACTGCTGTGCTGTCTGTCGTGAGCACACTGATGAATCGCGGTGTGACTGTCCCGGGGCCCCGTTGGGGCGGGCACAAGGCATCTTTGATTGTGGGACCACTGATGTCCTGATGCACATGAACCGTGAATGTGAGGCGTTAACAAAAAGCTGTCTGTCAGCTAGCCATGCAGGCTTTCGCCCACCAAACCAGAAATTGATTTTTCATTTTTCCGGGACATGGGTCTGTGTGCGTGACCAGAAACACACAAAGGGGGAGCTTAGCGCACAGATGCTTCCGATCGGGATGTCTGGTAAAAATGAAGACATTTGTGGGTTAACAGGGACCAAATGTTTTTAAATTCAAAAATCATGGGGTAATTCAATGAGTCATGCTCAGAAAACATCGCATCTTAAGGAATGGTCCACCCAAAAAAAGAGCATTTTGTCGGTTACTCATCCATGTCATTTCAACCTGCAACCCCCTTTTGTAAACAAATCAACGTTGAAAAGTGCTGAGATGACTGTTTTCCCGAAATGAGCCACATGTAGGGCCCTACCAGCACTGATGTGAGGGCAGGATGTACCATGGGCTGATTGCACAGTACCGGGACAGCTTCCCCAAATACGAAATATGGTGACGTTGTTTTTCCCGCAGTCATCCCTGGAGGGTGAGAATTTTCTTCAACGGTGGCACCTACGGGGCGAGGGCAGCGGAAACAAACCGTTTTTAATGGCTCCCTTCAGTCTGATAGAGATAAACATTATACAGGCGCTCCATTACCATTTGAGTTTATTCACAAGACAATTCTGTTTGGTTTTGGTGAAAGGGCAGCAAAAAACGGAAAGAGACAGCTTGTGTACTGAAAACATCATCTGTACTGAAAGACTGGATGAATTAATCAGTGAAGAAATTTGGCCTTTAACGAATGGCTTTGTCATTTATCCAAAAGTCTTTGAAATGAAAGCTTGTCCATGATCATCGAAGGTGAAATGTAGCCGAACAGTACACGGACTTTAAAATCGCACCTATTACTTCAATGAGGCATGTACACCTGAAGCAGACTGATCAATGGTTCTAAAGTACGGGTTTAGCGCCTACGGTTGCTCAATCATAATGAAAGTGTTGATTTAAAGATCTGTGCCATATAGACCAAACATCAAGTCAAACATTTGCTGCCTTTATTTCTAGCATCAGAAACACAGAGACCTAAGGCTCAAAAACGGCTGTATTAATAGACTGTAACAGTTTCCCAGAGGACTTAAAGTCTTCCTTAAAGCACTATAAGCCAGGGTCTTCAGCTCCGACCCCAATCAAACACACCTGGAAGCAGCTAATCAAGGTGCTCAGGCCACGACCACACAGACAGGTGTGTGTTGGAGCAGGGTTTGAGATCCCCTACAGGCCAAGCAGCTAAGTGAGGAGAAGCACAACATTACAAACTGATATATTAAGCAAGAGTCATGAAAATCTGACAGAAGGACAAATGTGTACCTAAGAGCTACAATCCCATGAAGCACAGTGAATGACAGAAGCCCAACTAAAAAGATGGGAACTGTTCTTTTTAAAGATGGTTATTGCGTCTACTACAGACACAATAGAATTTAGTTTTTATTGCAAATTTGCACATGCACAAATATTTAAGTATTGTGATAATGTAAGGAGACTCTTTGTGAGGGTTCATGAGAGTGGGCGGAGCTATGGGTCTCGTTTGGCGTGCAGAAGCTTGTTTTTTTTACCAGGGATTCTGCTGTTAAACACGATTATTTAATACACTGAAATAATGAGAACTGATTGCTTCAACAGAACCGTTATAGCAGGGGCTGTCCAAACCTGTTCCCTGAAGTCCACTGTGCTGCAGGGTTGAGCTCCAGGTGAACCAGCTCATCAAGCTCTTCAGCATTACTAACACCTGTGTGTGTGTGTGTGTGTGAGAGCTGGAGCTCCAGGAGCAGCGCTGGACACCGCTGCCATACATCACCGAGTCTGTCATCTTTCTTTGAAAGCTTTAGAAGTTATTGATAAAAATTCTATTTCCCTGGGAAGAAACGAACGGGGCTTTTACTTTCCAGAACCAGACTGCGCTCTACTACTGCCTGGACTCTGTTTCAGGCTAACGGCTGGAATATTCTAATGATATACTAATTGTATTGCATAATATATAATTATTTTGTCTGTTAAAATTTAAATATAAATGCAAAATGGAGTAATAAATCTTAAAGTAATACTTCACCTCCAAAATAAACATTCTGTCATCATTTACTCTCTCTCTCTCTCTCTGTGTGTCTCTCTGTGTCCCCTCTCTCTCTCATCGCGTTCCAAACCTGCATGACTCTCTCTCTTTCTACTGAACTCAACAGAAGATAGAGGAATGCTTGATGAAACGCCGGTCTACAAACAGCATTGTACTCCTCTGACTGTCATTTTATGGGAAAAACCCATCGTGAAAGAGAGAGAGAGAGAAAGTTGCTGCCAGAATGTTCATTTCTGGGTGCCTTGAGAGAAGTCCTAAATATCAGGACTAGAAGAACTGCTTCATCACATCAGTTACATCTGCAGTAATCAGAAAAGGTTGGATTAGGAGAATTACCCAATTCAAGGTCCCTCCGACTGGGCCGTGGGATAGCCACGAGCGAGGGGGGGGGGGGGGGGGGGGGGGGCAGCAGGGGGGGGGGGTGTGGGGGGTGGGGGGGGGGTAATGATACAGGGGAAGCGGCGTGTAGATGACATCACTTTCCTGTGGCTCCGTACACCCAAAACCCTCCTGCTGCCTTCAGGGCCTGTAAATGTGTGATGACCGCAGCTTTGGGCAGCCCTGCCACAGTGACACACCATTACAAGACATCAGTGCGGTCCATGTGAGAGCACTTCTGTCCTCTTCTCCTCTACACACTCCTGACAGATACTGGAGCAGATCTCAGGTGCTCTTACCTGGGTTTATAAAATGCCCAGTGACAAACAGAACTTACCTCAACCCCTAACGCAGCATTTGACCGCTGTATTACAGAAATCACTGCCACTTTTACATGGCAAAAACAGGCAGAAGACTGCACATCAAATCGATAAAAGCATTTGCTGTTTACTCAAAACTACTCATGCTCCTGATGAAAACACATTTGAATATTATTTGATTTCCCTCAGAGAGTGATTTAATCATGTTTATATGCCTTTGGGAAATATTTACTTGACATATCCCCTGAGATTTAAGGTTAATATTTCAGCATGTTAACGACACATGTGCACACAGTTCACGCTTCAGAGGTTTTACCTGCAGTTTCTTTCAACGAACCACAGGTTTAGGAACCCCTGATTTAATGTGATGCGTATTACAATAAAGTCCAGGTTTCACAGACAGAGATTTAGATTAAGGCCAGGACTAGATTTTAGCTTAATATGGAAAAGCACATCTTGCCTCTCGAGGAGAATCAATGCAGTGACATTTTAAGTTTCTTTCAGGTAAAACAGCTCAGACGCGCATGGTTAGTCTGGGACTAGACTTAAGTCTTGTCTGTGAAACCAGCGTAAAATGTAACGAAGAACAGAAATAGATTTTCTTTCTTTTTTACATCAATACGGCACACAACAATCCCGTTCAAATGGTGTGAGATAACTGAGTAATGCTACGCTCCTCATCACGTCACGGACCTACAGCGGCTGCAATGAGCCAGCACTTGCGTCTGACGTTCAAGCTCTACAGACAACAACGGGTCTGCAACCGCTGGAGGCGATTAAACAGTGTGAGGAACACACACCGGTGGTTCCGGAGGAGGTGAAGATGTAGAGCGTGGGGGTCCGGAGGCAGCGGACGGAGCGGCGCTCGGCTGGGACGGGGCTCCCTCGAAGCCTTCTGCATCTGATCCAGCAGACTGGGCACGCCGGGACGAGGGCTGTCCCGCCTCATACACCACACTGTGATCCGTCCTGCTGGAGACTGGGGAGAATGTCCTCTAACGTCTCCAGCAGATCTGCAACAGCCACAACAACCACATGATACACTATTACACATGCTGATCAACACTTGCACATTTATACTTTCATGCTTTACCTTTGTTTCCTTCCTTATATACACAGCACATTCAAAAAGAAGCCACGCTCAGTTCATGTGCCAGAAAACACTATAACTGATGAAACCATAGAAAAAAAAAGTGTATTGCTGTGAATACAACGGACTGAATCTGATGCAGAAGTGAGATTTACAACCTTTAAACCTGTTTTATGGAACTTTTGTCTACTAAAAGTTTAGCTTTTTTCTTCCTGAGAGATGTTTCGACACCGGACTTAGACTTGCGCAGTAAAGCAGCACCTGTGGACAGAGCAGTGGCGCTCTTCTTTCAGCTTCAGACGGGGGCTGGGAGATTATTATTGTTGCTATTTATAAATCTGTGGTTTTGGGTCAGGGGTCCAGACTACTCGTTTGAGGACCGTTATCAGCTCAGAACAGGTTTTACTCGGGAAACCAGAGAGAAATTCAAGCACTTTTCACAGTGAACGTTCAAACTATTTTTCCAGCACTTTAAAGCTCTAAAATAAATGTTTTCTTTTTGATGGGAGGACCAAAATATACTGTTGGTGGTAAACAAACGCTTATTAAAATAAAAACACACACATCAAACTACACTACAACCAGTAGATGGCAGCACAGGAGGCACTCATTAACGTTATTAGGCATTTCATTTCGTACATATTTTTGCTTTTGTTTTGAAATTATAAAACTAAAATCAAATCATAAATGTTGCACTTTTTTTGTGTATGTATGAAGTAAGAAAAGTCACAAAGAGCCTTATTATTATTATTATTATTATATTATTATTTATTATTATTATGTTCGGGTCTGCAACGGAATTCACACAAAGATGTGTTTCTTTAATAATCACTAGTCAGTCCAGCTCTGTATAAAACCAGAGAAGAAGAATGGTACATCTGATACGAGTCGAATATTTTCATTTTCTATATAAACTTTTTTTTCACATGCTGTTTCTGTCGGTTACATAAAAGTAAGTTTTTGCATGCTTCCCCAACTCAAGCTCGTGCTGTCAAACGTGTATTACACAAAGAAATAAACGCGTAATATTATTAATAACTGCTCTAATTAAAGCAAGACCAATAGTAATGTGTAGAAGTTGTGTCGCTGCTCTCAGCTGTCGTCTGGAGCGACTGCTGTATTCCCCATCAGAGTTAAGCACGCGCGCTGTTACCTGCTCCGACCACCAGCAGCTCGGCCCCGCAGCAGCGGAAGCAGTGCAGCAGCGACCTGGACCTGATGTTCGTGTTCAGGAACGCCACCGCGCAGCCCAGCTTACACAAGCCGAACCACACCGAGAGGAAGTCGGGCTCGTTGCTCATCAGGAGGCGCCACCGTGTCTCCTTTTTTCACCGCGTCTTTAAAGACGCGCGCGACTCTGTTGCTCCGCTCCTCGAGCTCTCCGTAGGTGTACGTCACTCTCCTTCATAAATCAGAAAGGCTTTATCGGGAATCCTCTGGGCTTGCTGAACAAACCTGTCCACGACCGTCACGACCCGCGAGGTTCGTTGGTAGATCTCCAGGCGCGCTCCGTACCGGATGACTCTCGTTAAAAACAGCGCGTCTTTCCAGAAGTACGGGAACCAGAGGCGCTGCGCGAGGTGCGCGGAGAGGATCCCCGCGAGCAGGCGCCGCGATCCATGACCACATCTCTGACTGTCTAACCGTGTACCGTCGCTGAACTGCCGCGGGTGAGCTGTGTGACGGGGTTTTACATGCGATGCCATCCCAATTTATGCAACCTTCCGTGTGTCACGTGACTGTTTTGTTGTACAAGCGCCCTCGTTGGTGGGCGTGTCGCCAGGGGCCACGCGCTCGGCCCCTGTTTATTCCAGTTTAATGTCTGTGATAGGAGTTACCATAGTAACAGGGCGTGGCGCATAGGCTGGTAGCACCACGCCCATAAGAGAGCGAGCGCTCGGATGTTTGTGGAATGCGCGCGAGCTGCTGCTTTAATCTAATGCATGTACGCTGCTATCTGAGGGTGTGCGTGTAGGGTCACATTTGCATCTCATAAACAGCGCGTCATCAGCAGTAGTGCTTCTAGCAGCTGTAGATCTTCACATTTGATTCTTTTTCATAGTGATTCGTTGTAATTGAATAATTGCATTTTGGATAAATGCTTTTGGTAGGAATCAGGTATTGTGAAATGGTAAAGTTGGGTAAGCAGGGTGCAGGTGTGTTTCAGTCATGACTTGTCAGGATGTCAGTGAAGTTCATTAACAAGCCATGATTGGAGAGCGATCTAAAGCTCTGGACTGCTGTGCTTGTTGAGTATCAGTCAGAACACAAGACTTCTCCATCAAGGCCTGGAACAGGGTTGACTCTTCTGTCTGTATGTTGCAGTTCTTTGAGCCAGAGTGTTCAAAATGTGTCTCAAACTAGTTACAAGTGTCTGCTGTGAGATGAGCTCACTGTTATCTCTGCAGAACAAACAGAGAAAAGGCATTGTTAAGTTTCAAACGCCGACCAGTGAAATGTTGCAGTTCGGTCCCTGGAGTGAGGTGTAACATTATAAAATACGGATTATGACCAAAAATGGATTTTGAAAGGTTTTTTATTCAACACTACTTTACAAAAAATGTGTGTGTGTGAAAGCATGTTTGGTACTGGCAGTCAAAATAATTGGCCCTAATAAAACTGAACCGCCTCGGTTTGTGTTTCTCTTCCAAGACCAGCTGAAATTCAAAGAAAAACATATAAATACAACAAATTAGCTTGGGGAAGATTTTTAACATGTTTCATTGATGTTACAGCTAACCCAGAGTCTGTAGCCATGAACTAGCTGACCGTACAGATAACATTAGCACTAACTATCTACAATAAACAGAAGATAACTGAGCTTGTAACGCTTAACGGAAGCTGTTTCTAATAATAATGGGGTCAGAGTACACTGTGTAATTAACTACAAAGCAGGCAGTGTCATCACAAAAATAAAATGACTTTCTAACCTCAAAACGAGTTTTTTCCCTCCAGAACCTGCTGTGTCTCCCCCAGGGCTGGAATAAACGCGTGACCTCAGTCAGCTGGTCTGTAACTTGTTTGTGAAACTGGAAGTGTTACATCTGACCGGTGTTACGATCATCCCCAGGCTCCCCAGTGTAGGGCCCGTGGGAATGCTGCGGCCGGTCCCAGTGTCTCAGGCTGAACGGAAGGGACTGTGTAGAGCTGTGTGTTCAGTGTTTGATTAAAGTAGCCCCATGTCTGAGAGTAAACTGTCATCCGGCTCTGTTTCTGACGAGGGGGAGACTGGGGACGGCTGTAACTCTTTTCACTTCAGCGTCTGTGACTCACTGAACTTTTGAGCTAGAGTGTTCAAACTTTTATACAAAGTAGCCACATTTGTTCACTACAGAATGCACCGGTTCAAACCGCTCCACACAGCCCTCATGAGCTGATGTCAGATACACAGAGTGCCTTTGTTACAGTCGACCCCCACTACCGAGGTAAGAAACGATCAGACGGAAGAAGCATAAACAGCAGCCTCACCAGGCAATTTACTTTAAAATGTCTTTTCCTTCTGCTGTTGCATTGGTCACAGAACCACTGTCCATAGATCTGAGGTCCTCCCCTTCATGGCGTGCTGCATTTAAATTAAGATATTTTATCTCATTCTCTGGCTATAAAACGAATCTTCACAAAGTGAGTGTTTCCATGTTAATGCATTGCTATGGGTCTGTTGCAGTCAGATGTTCCCGTTCAATGAAGTAAAATGGCATGCAGATACCTCGGTGTCAGTATTACTAGATCTTTACCCTCTCTTTTAGCTGCAAATCTCCTCCCTTTGTTGGAACAGACTCAAGGTGATGATACACAGGGCAATGTTGCTAAGTGATGCATGGGCACTCTCCCATTGAGATTGAACACATCTATCTGGATGCTTTAGATCGGCCGTGGGCCCCGTGTCTGTAACCCTAAGCCTCTGCTCAGTAAAGTCTCCCCGTGGATCATCACCTTAAGTCTGATTACAGAGATGGAGCAGTGTACCCCTTATCACTGATTGGTCGTATCAGTGTACTGAATATGAATGTTTTTTTGCGCAACTTTTTGTTTTTTAATGTTTCTTATCGATCAGATTGTTACTCTTTTTTTTTTTGTGAAGTAGTAAAGCTCCCAGAATTTAGAAATCATTACTTCATAGATGTCAACTGAGTGGTGGGCTTTCTTTACCCAGTCTTATGTTTTGCTATTGGTCAACATTAAGCTTATCTGGTGTGACACTCTTAATAATATAAGGACAGCATGGGAGTAAGTTTTGAAGAGGACTGCTGGTCGGGTGCGCTGGACAGAATACCTGCACGTCTGAGCCTGATACAATTCAAAGGTTTTCACAGAATTCATTCTCAAATGCCCAGGTTATCTGAAACCTTTCCTAATTTAGAAGAAGCAGATGTGACATGCCATGCGTCTCAGGCTCATTTGAAGCATATGTTTTTACCAGTCCTATGTTGCAGAACTACTGGGTTAATTATTTTACAGTTGCGTCTGAGGTGTTAAGTCAGTTTTGGTGCCCTGATGTAGTGATTTTTTGGGGCACCAAAGGTTTGGTCTCAGTTCAACTCTAAACAACTGGATATTTTAGCCTTCACTTCCTTTTTAATCTAGGCACTGCATTGTCTCCAGTAGAAATCTAAGAAGGGACAAATTAATAATAATAATAATAATAATAATTCACTTCCTAATCTTTATTTTCTATAGTGCCTTTTAAAGGAGCCATGTGTAATGTCTGGCAAAAAAATCAAGTCATACTCCACATTCCATACCAGATGGGGGCAGTATGGCCTCAATAAAGTGAATTGGTCTACTCTAGAGTAAAAAACGAGAAACGGCATAGTCTCTATGCTCCGCCCCTACCTTCACAACAACCCTAGAGGCATAGCCGAAGCCTAAAGGACGTTTTGCCTCCAGAGGAACGTTGGGTGATGTCAAGTGATTTTGAAACATGACATCTTCAAGCTACTCCCCTTCACCTTTACCAGTGAATATGTTCATATTCGTTTTGTTCATATTACATTTTGAATTGTATATACACATTATTTGAATTAAATTTATTTTGACAGACAGCATTCATTGTCAACATCAGACAGCTGATGTTGACCAAGCTAGCGCCAACCAACGTAACCAGAGCTGCCAACTCTCAAGCATTCACCGTGAGACACACGCATTGACTCTTTTCACACGCTTTCAAAAACTTGACCGCTCTGAATATAGTGAGTGAGTGCGCGCGCGGCCGGGGCGCTCTCTCTCTCTCTCTCTCTCTCTCTCTCGGGTTCATTATCATCGAAGACATTTTAAGCTTCTTAGGTAATGTTACATTTTAGCATCAGCTTGGTAGAGACAGGGCTTTGGTAGATAACAGGTGAAAACCGGATCGGATCTGTGGGTAAGTTATAGCTAGCTAAGTATCAAACGCAGCTACGGTTAGCCATCGCTAACATTAGCACGTTTATCGAACAGCCTTCGATACATTTATATGTTATAACTTCCCGAAAAAAATACGCAAACATATAAAACAAACTTCTAGCGAAATACTAACAGCATCTTACTTACCAATCCAAAAGAAATGTTGCAAGTTCGGAGTCGAAGCTCATTTCTTTCAAGTCCATCAGTTGTCTCCAGCGATGGAAAGCGGTGCCGATGTTTACTCTGTTTCGGCTCCTTTTCTTATCGGATTTGATTTGTGATTCCGAGCGCGGTTGCTTGACATCAGGTTCAAGTACACCCACAAGCCGTGGGAGTTATTCGTGTATTGCAGGTTGGCTGGTGGTTATGTTGCCCGCATACCGCCTCCCATGGCCGAAACTGATATTAAGACACCTGTCGGGCCGTGGCTAGTAATGCTAATGCTAATTAAGGTTGATATCTCTGCAGCACTATAACTTTACATTTTTTTAATGACATCATCGCCCTTATTTCTTCTCATTCTTTTGATGCGTGTAGGTCATTTTTTTTGGATATTGTTTACCCTCAATTTTTTACACATGGCACCTAATAATAATAATCTTTATTTTCTATAGTGCCTTTTAATGTTATATTTGAAACTTATAAATATTATAGAATAAGAATGATTAGAAAATATGAATTTTAAACACTTAAAATAATAGAGAATTAAGACCAAAAAATCAAGTAAAAGCTACCCTAAAAAAATTTTTAAGGTGAGATTTAAAAACGTGTGCCTATATGGTCCTAATGCACTGTGAGGAGGAGAGCTTGAGTGGTCAAAGACTCTCTGAGGATCACAGCTGGACAACTGCAGAGATAAGACTTGGGGTCAAAAATCCACATGAAATTAAATAAAAGGATTTTTGGCTACAAACCCAGCAGATGGGTCCTGGTGCACAACAGGGATAAAAAGTAGCCCATGCCCACAGTGAAATATCCTGCTGGACATCTTGTTCAGAGACATGGCATCATGAAATTCTATCAGATACCAACAGATTAAAGATCTAAACCTGACTGCCTCTGTTAGAAATCTCATACTGGGCCGTGGTTGGATCTTCCATCAGGACATGATCCAAAACAAACATCAAATCAACACAATAATGTGTCAGGAGCACATGACCGTCCCAGTCCCCTGACCTGGAACCCTGTAGAGAACGAGTGAGTGAACTGAAGAGGAGAAGCACCCGCATGGAGCTGGGAATCTGAAGGATCTGGAGAGATTCTCTTGATCTCCTGTCAGGTGTTCTCCAAACTCTCCAGGCATTATAGAAGAAAACTTGGATGTTGCAATAACTGTGGCAAAAAAAACAAAAAAAAAACACCTTTATTTCATAATGAGATTTTCCCTCCACTTTCCATTGGTATACTTCAATGATAGGCTAGAATTTTTTTTTTTTTTTTTTTTTTAATGAAAAGATCAAAAGATAAACAATGCAGATGTATATCCACAGCCACCTTTGCTCCTATTAGTGGAGGGCAGAGTAAACCTCTCTCTCTGCTGTAAAGCGGTTACAGAGGAACTGATCTCAGCTGTATGTAAGGGGATGGTAGTAACCCGTCAGCCATATTAACATACTGTTCTGAAATGAGCAGATTAAAAATGCATCACGATTTGCCTGAGAACTAGAATTTAATTTAAGATTCTAAGAATTTAAGTCAAATGATTTTATTTTCAAACGTTGCACTAAACAAAAAATATAGTTTTGATTAAAAAAATGTACATTCTTACCTCAAAATGATTTTTTCTATATTAAATCTGTATTCATATAAGGATGTGTGAGGAAGTGAGTAAAAACTGAAATGATCATAAGACTCCCAACTTATCCCTGATTGGTGCTCGTGCTACTTCGAGGCCACTGACCAATCGACTGGCAGCAGTCGCTTATCTGTCACGTCCGGTGTAGACAGCCAGATTCTGACCGAGGTTCTTCTTTGTGTCAGTCTGTGTGCTACTTTGGATCATTCAGTCCTTTATGTGGAACATTTTGTTCACATCCAAATGGGTTTTGTGTTACACTGGCCCAAGGAACTGCAGATTGTTAACATGCAAATGACAGTGTGATGCTGTGAATGCAACAGTGGCCCTGTTCAGTCATTCAGAGAAACACAATGGCTCCCTGTGGAAGTCTTGACAGAGCTACAGTAAGCATTTTTGCACATTTACACTAACTGTAAGAGATCTAAAACATGAAAACAGTAATTCCTGTACTGCCTGATAAGCAAAGTATATTCAATATTTTTTTCATAACTATATCCATTTACAATTCATATATCATAGTATAATTTGAGATTGATTTTAAGCCACACTGCTAAAGAAGCATCTGTCAGTATTGAAAGTGTGCTGTAACAGTTCCGCCTTGAGGTTTAGCGCCATCATGTGGGTGTCTTCATTATCTCTGCACTGCTTTCCACTTTTTATTCTGACAGTAAAATACGTTGACGTTAATAAATCCAGAAGCCAGATGTTGTTTTTGATATCCATTTATGATATATATGAACATCATCAACATGATACTAAAAATCCTGATCCATACAAGACAACCAACCAAAGTTAATGATGATCAAAAGTTTGTTCAAAAGATTGTTTTCCTCTTCTGCTCAGCAAGACTGCCTTCACTTGATCATAAATGCAGTAAAATAGTAATATTGTGAAATATGATTACATTTAAATTTAGTCCTTTAGCAGATGCTTTTATCGAAACAACTTACAAATGAGGACAATGGAAGCAATCAAAACCAACAAAAGGGTAATAATATGTAAGTGCTGTGACAATCTCAGTTAGCTTAACACAGTACAGAAATGTAGCAAGGTTTTATTTATAATAAATGAAAAGAAAACAAGTAGATAGAATAGAAAAAGAATAGGGAACGCTAATGTTAGAGGGGTCTTTTTTTTTATAAAAATAAAACCAGTCAAAAGAATACAAAATAATAGAAATGTTTAGTGTTATTTTTTATAATAAATAAAAAGAAAAGCAAGAAGACAGAATTGAAAAAGAACAAGAATACTATAGTGTCAGAGGCTCTCTTTTTTATTTAGAAAAGAATAGAATTAGAACAGAGAGTGTTAGAGTTAGAGGGTCAAAATAAAGATGAAAGCGCTGTGTTTT
The DNA here is from genome assembly GCF_018340385.1 of Cyprinus carpio. Lineage (NCBI taxonomy): Eukaryota > Metazoa > Chordata > Actinopteri > Cypriniformes > Cyprinidae > Cyprinus > Cyprinus carpio. The sequence continues at coordinate 2,729,139 of NC_056581.1, read as the reverse complement.
CAGCCGATTCTTGAAGATATCTAAGGACTCAGCTGCTGGGATTGAGTTGTGCAGATCATTCCTCCAGGAGGAACATTTAATGAAAAAGTCTGTGAAAGTGACTTTGTGTTTCTTTGGGATGAACAATCAAGCAATGTTCACTTGCAGAACACAATCTTCTAGAGGCATATAAGTCTGAAGTGATGAAGGTAAAGGGGTGTGACATGCGTTCTTTTTGGCTTGTTTAAGACTAATCTCACATTCTGGATTAGTTATAGTGACCTTAGAACTGGCTGTAAGACCTGCCAAGAGAGCATTGCATATAGTCTAGCCTGGACAGAACAAGAGCTTAAACAGGAGTTGTGAAGCTTGTTCTGAAAGAAAGGGCCTGATCTTCTTGATGTTGAATAAAGCAAATCTGCATGACCGGACAGTTTTAGCAATGTGGTCTGAGGAAGTCAGCTGATCATCAGTCATAACTCCAAGGTTTCTGGCTGTTTTTGCAGGAGTGTTATGGTTGATGTGGCCTAACTGGATGGTGAAATTGTGATGAAACAGTGGGGTTGGCTGGAACCACAAGCAGTTCTGTCTTGGCAAGGTTGAGTTGAAGGTGATGGTCCTTCATCCAGCAAGAAATGTCTGTTAGACAAGCTGAGATGGGAGCAGCTATCGTCGGATCATCAGAATGGAATGAGAGGTAGAGTTGAGTGTCATCAGCATAGCAAGGGTATGAAAAGCCATGTTTCTGAATGACAGAACCTAATGATGCCATGTAGACAGAGAAGAGAAGTGGGCCCAAGAACTGAGCCCTGATGAGGCACCCCAGTAGTGAGATGTTGTGACTTGGACACCTCACCTCTCAAAGATACTTTGAAGGACCTATCTGATAGGTAAGACTCAAACCACTGGAGTGCGGTTCCTGAGATGCCCTTTGCCAGTAGGGTTTGACAGGAGGATCTGGTGATTAACCGTGTCAAAAGCAGCGGGCAGATTAAGCAAGAAATGGCTTGAAGGAGATGAGATGGAATAGGATCAAGCGGACAAGTAGTAGGATGATTAGAAAGGATGAGTTTGGAGACTTCTGCCTCAGAGAGTGAAGAGAATGATGTGAATGAGTGTATGTTTGCTGGTGAGCTGTGCTTGACAGATTGTGTGGTGTGGAAAACTGTGCACTGATGGTTTTAATTTTATTAATGAAGAACGTGTCAAAGTCATGAGCTGTTAGAGTTGAAGCAGGAGGGGTAGGAGGAGGACAAAAGGAGTGAGGACAATATTTTAAAGAGCATGCGAGAGTTAGACGAATTGTTAATTTTGTTGTGATATGTCCATTTCAGCAGTGGGGAGACATTAGTGGAGAAGGAAGATTTAAATAATTTAAAATATCAGCATTAAATTAGCATCATTACTCCAGTCTTCAGTGTCCCATGATCTTCAGAAATCATTCTAATATGATGAATTTACTGCTCAAGAAACATTTCTGATTATTATCAATGTTGAAAATATCTGCTTCATATTTGTGGAAACTGTGTTTAACTGCTATTCAAAAGTTTGGGGGTAAGTTAAAAAACAAAAACTTAAATTGATCAAATTGACAGTAAAGACAATTTTAAACGTCACTAAATATTTAAAATAAATTCTGTTGTTTTATTGACTTTCTATTCATCTATGAATCCTGAAAAATTAAATGTATCACCGTTTCCACAAAAATATGAAGCTGCAAAAATGTTTTCAACACTAAACAATTTGATAGCCTAATAAAATAAATGCTAAGTGTAACTTACATAATAAATAGGTGTTAAAAGTGTTACTTAGTCGTAAAACATTAATAATGCACTTGGGTCAATACAAAGGATATTGTGTGTTTATTGTCATACTAGACTTTTCTAATCCTATAAAAACAAACAACTCGCCATGTTTTATATTAATGAGAAGCATCCCAGGTGTGAGAAGATTTACTCATTTTATTATAAATTACACTCAAAAATAATCTAAAGTAATTTACACAGAGAACAGTATTTTTATATGTGTGTCAGTAGTCTCTCACAGCCAAGATGCCTGCTTAAGAGACAGCTTTATCGGGTTATTATGAGAGGTTTTAGAACTTAAAAGCAAACGTTTTTATGCTTTCTGGTGATATCTGTAAATATTTGTTTCATGAGAATGACATAATGAATCGGCTCGATGAGGCTGAGGTTGAGAAGGCAGTCTTGCGCATGCGCAGTAGCGCGTGAGGGTATTTAAATATGGGGTTTGAAGATCCCAGCAGCTCAACACAAGCAGTTTTCTCAGCAGTGTGAGAGTTACTCCGCCAGCTCGTCACGATGAGCTGGGCCCCTCAGCACTCTGGCCGTCGGGGTGGGTCACTCTTCTGCTCATTCAGAGGAAGTTGTACCCCTACTTTTGGGACGACTTGATGTATTACGCGAGAGTTCGGCGCGTGGGGAGCGCGATGATGGCGAGGATGAAGCGCGGAGTTGTCACATATCTCCAGTGCTTTGAGCTGCAAGCCAGAAACATCCCGGAGAAAAAAACCTTCTTGTGTTCGAGGAGCAGATCCTCATCCTACAGGACGTGGATGCGCGGGAGTAACAGATTCGCACAACGTGTTGAGGTCGCACTGCGGTCTGAAACACGGCGATGTCGTGGCGCTGCTGATGAAACAACGAGCCGGACTTCATCTGCGTCCTGGTTCGGAACTCTGTAAGCTGGGCTGCGAGGTCGCGTTTCTCAACTTCAACATCAAATCTCAGTCGCTGCGGGCACTGTTGCGCAGCTGTGGAGCTAAAAGCGCTCGTCATTGGCCCAGGTAAGAAACGCAACGCAACGCAGCGCGCAGGTATCATAGCTCGCGAGCTCTGCAGCACGACCTGAGATGCGTGCGTGTGGCGACACGTTACACATCAGCAGTCTACAGTATAAAGTGTCGGAGAGATGCCCTCGGGTCACTGCAGCTTCCCTTCAAGCTAAACCTGTTTCATCTTGTGAGATCATCAGCAGTGTGTGTGTGTGTGTGTGTGTGTGTGTGTGTGTGTGTGTGTGTGTGTGTGTGGTGAAGCACAGAATGCCTCTACACACTGTCACTGTTCTTCCCGTCTCAAGGGGGTTGCTTGTTTGTAGTTGCTGCCTTGCTGTTTGTTGAAAACTCAGTTTACCAACAACTTTTACACACAACACATTTTGTCACGAGGAACGTTCTCGTTGATTTTGACAAAGTCTGGTCTGACTGAGCACTGTTACAGATCAAAGTAAAAAACTGACCTTTCTCTTTTTTGAATTTGACAGTTTCAAGAGAGATTTGATGTTTGAAAGCTGGCACCTCCGAATTACCAAAATGTATGAATTCACAGACATTCTGAGATCGACCCCCGAACATTCCATCGTTTCCATCTAAGTCTATGGATATATATATTTCATCACAACATACACACTAATTAGACAGCTTGAGTCCAAACATTCACACCCAGACAGCCACATAGTGTTGGCCCACATCTGGCCCGCGTGGATGGTGTGCCGGATCTGGGCCGAAAGCTGCTAGCTGTCTGCTGAGTTCAGTGAATAAACCGTCTTTGGAAGTTGAATTTTCTTCATTCCTGTTCCCTCAGGATACTGCATGGGTAAAGACACATCCTCAGTGATTAACTCGGGTTAAAATGTGAATTTACCAAAGTTAACAACGTTCGATCATTTAATTTGTGACTGTTTGAATGCTAGACTTTCAAGTATGTCTGCAGCAATCAAGACGCTTTAATAAGAGCCTTCTTAAATGTCTACAAATCAGATCAGAATATTCGGTACAATTAAGTTCTTTTAATATATTACCGTATTGACATCATTTACTTTGAAACATACAGTTGTGCTCATAAGTCTACACACCCCTTGCAGAATATGCAAGATGTTCATAATTGTAACAAAATAAGAGGGATCATGAAAATTGCATGTTATTGTGTATTTAGTACTGTCCTGAATAAGCTATTTCACATAACAGATCTTTATATATATATATATACTCCACATGACAAAATAATAACTGAATTTATTAAAAAATGAGCCGTATCACATACTTTTACATACCCTTGAATCTTTAATCCTGTGTGTCATATCTGGATAATCCACAGCTGTGTTTTATGTTTTTTGTGATAGTTGGTCATGAGTCCTTTGTTGGTCCTGAGCAGCTCTAACTGCCTGCTGTTGCTTTCACTCTTTTTCACATCCCCAGCTCTTAATGCAATCATGTTTCCTTCTGGAGCATCAGTAAAATGTTCTCACTTTTTGTAATTTTGTTTGAGTCCCCTCAATTGTCCACAGACTGAAAAGATGGATCTCAACAATCCTACAGATCCTGCTGGAAAGGGTTAAAATATGCAGAAGATGCTGGAAAACCAAAGAATGTGCATGGAGCTGGAGGACTTGAACTGCTCAGACCAACAAAGGACTCATGAACAACGATCACAAAACCTCAAAACAGTTGTGGATTATCCAGAATATGACACACAGTATTAAGATTCAAGTGGTATGTAAACTTTTTGAACGGCTATTTTTATAAATTCAGTTATTATTTGTCATGTGGAGATATATATATAAAATCTGTTATGTGAAATAGCTTATTCAGGACAAGTACTAAATACACATAACATGTACTTTTCATGATCCCTTCCCTTTTATTTTGTTTCAATTATGAAAAAAAACACATTTTGCATATTCTGCAGGGGTGTGTAGACTTATGAGCTACAACTGTATAACATCTATAGTGATCCTGTTGAGCATTTGAAAATGATTTTGTGCAGCCGCATGATGGCATGGTGTGTTTGTAGACTTGATCAGGTTTGTGTACTAGGTGCTAGCCGGCCGCTGGGCCTGGAGGTTTGGGTGGCAGCATAGAGCTCCACACACCATAGCATCGGGACAAGCTGCTGGACAAGCGTGGAATCCATCCTCTCCAGGAGAAGCCCCTTTACTGACGCCCCTCAGCCCAACCTCATGTCCAACTTCCTGGTTAATCTTCACCTCTGGCACCACAGGTACAGTACAGCAGCTTTATCATCTTGTATAGGAGACACTGGTGTACTGACCTCAGTGCCCTTGCTAGCCGCTGAAGTTAGGGGGCCGGAGGGGTCACACTACACAGCTGGTTTAAAACTGTTAACTGGGTCCAGTGCTGGGGAATGATGTTTGCATGACTGCACCTTTGTAGCAGTTGTGTATGAGTTCCTCAGTTGTAAGAAGCTGGTCATATAGCCACTCTACAGTACTCTGGATGTAGCCAGGAACTCATGCACAGCCTGGTCACGAAACAGCACTCATTATCCATGAACCAAAGCAATGAAATCAGAAATCCAAGAAAAACACTTCCACCCATCACTGGTAACGAATGCCTGAACATTGTGTGTAATAATTGGAAAAGCACACTGAACATAAAGCTTGATGCCGTTTATTAGTTTGATCAAAATGTCAATTATTTGTTGAACATGCGTCGCATTTAAAGGTCTTATGACAAATTTCTTGTATTGTAGATCATATCATTTACATACACATCAGCAAATCATCTCCAGCCTGTTAGTGATATTGTAATTCAGTCCGTGCTAGATATCGCAGTTTTGTGTGTGCTTCACACGGTGTGTCCTACACGTCTGTTTCTGAGCAGTAGTCATAATGGTGTCCTGGTAACCGTTACAGCTTGAGTTCATGGTGCAGGCAGGCCCTTCTGTGTTTCTGACTCTCTGTTCTCGGCCCCCTCATGGCTGCCGCGAGGCTGCTCGGATCAAGTCACATCAAGCGGTGATGTGCATGGCCTTCCTGTCTTCTGTGTGGCGCTGGCGACCCTGTGATCAAGTCCTATCTGACGCTGCCGAGCGCTAATCCACAATGTCTGCGTCGCTGTCGGCATCGGCGGCTGCATCGAGCTCGTTATGATCATCCAAAACACAAATGAGATCACAGTCACAGCTGCAACCAGCCCGAACGAGTTTTTTTACTGCACTGTAAATACTTAAAGTTGACTATAGGCCCTGGCGTTTTTACACACATGGACATACTCTTGCTGAGTGCTGCGTTAATCCAGGGCAGAGTCTGATGGTAATCCTGATCCTGATGTTGGGTTTCGGGGCGACGTGTGGTTTGAAGAGTGAAGTTCTCCTGCCAGCCAGTTTTTGGAAGGACTGTGTGAAGTAATGATATTACTGTGTTTCAGTATATTGGAGAACTCATGGGTCCATATCTGTCCAATCAACCAAAGGTACTAAGCTTTGGACAACATGCTGAAATATGTACTTGTATTGTTTTTTTTCTAGTTTACACTTTTCATCAAGATAAGAATTTCGTTGTGTTTAGTGTTGCGTTGATGTTGATGGAATAGTTGTCTTCGACAAAAGAAATAACGTGGTCTTTTGGCTTCTTTTCACACACAAATTCCTTTCTACAGACTGCAAGAGGAAGTGGCTCATAAAGTTGCGACCTCGCCGCAGGAAGTGGTCCGCTAGAGCTGATGTTTGGACGCAGTTCTCAGGCGCTTTTGGCAAAGATCAAAATTCGGTGAATCTTAAAGGATTAACGGAGGCCATGTATGGGCTTTGTTAATTACACCGTGAAATTGGACCGATTGGGCGCGAGCCAGTTTATTTTATATAAGGTCTGGTTTTTATTTGATTTGAGGGTTTTTAATGCACAACAGTTTAACAAAATGAAGAGTTTGATAAATGTGTAAAAAATGAGGTTCAGAGAGGAATTGTCAGTTCATTCAGAAATGTTGAAATGTATTTCCGAATGTGGGCCTCTTTTCTGTGTTTATTTTTCAGCTCAGTTTGCCGTGTGAGTTTGTAAAAATTTGATCCACAAACGTATGAACCCATACGGACAGACACAGGACACTGCATTAAAAGTGAGTAAAGGTGAGATCATCATATCTGCTTTAATATACACATCGATTTTAAGGAGGCAGACCACTGTCCATGCTCACTAGAGCACTGCTGTGTGACTCGGAAGACCGGCGTCACTGGAAGGGAACGTAATTAGGGATCCAGTGTTACCTTTCCTGTAAATGATAGACACTCTACTTTGCTTTTTGTCATGTTTTATGCTGGTTTGGAAAAAGTTATTTTACCATACGAGAAGAACTGAAGAAAAGCTGTGAGAAACTCAGAAGGGCTGTCCGATCTTCCTAAGAGTGATGACGTGCTCAGCCCAGACTGCTGGGGGTGTTTTCAAGGGAAGCAGGGGTTTACTGAGTTGGCTCCCGTGGATGTTTCACCCACCCTTTCCTGGGATACGCGGGGGATAAAGCCATGTCAGAGAATAAGCTGCTGAGGGACGTCTTTAAGAGGCGGCAGATGTGTACTTCCAACACTGGAGCCCTGATGCTTCAGGACCACCAGAGACTTCGGTCTACTTTCAAAGACAGATTGGAGACACACTTCGAGGTTCTTTTTTTTCTGTAAATGTTCTGGGTATTGTGGGGGATCTCAAAGCATTTGCGACTCGCATTGAGAGGAGGAGTGAGTTACCAAGTCATATTGACATATTATACTATGAATGCTTGAATCTGATTGGCTGGCGAACATTCTGAGGTGTGCAATATTTTCTGGAAACACACTTGAACGTAGTTCCAGGCAGCTCTTCTTGACCGCCAGTACAGTTCATATCACTTCACCAACCTAGTAACACTGTAATCAAACGGAAATTACAGTGACTAACAAAAACACCAACATGACAGATGATTTTTCCGAAAGTAAATACACATGACATTTCTCACTGCTAGCGAGGTAATAACAGCTGTTTAGAGACGGCTGCTGCAGAGCAACTGTTTGAGAGGTCTCTCCTCTCCTCTCTCTCTCTCTCTCTCTCGTCTGTTTTTGTCCCTTCTCTCCCTCCCGCTCCCTTGTCTCTCTCTCCCGCTCTCATCTTGTGTTTTCCCGTCCCCCTCCTGTCTCTCCTCTCCCTCTGTGATTGTCTCTTCTCCCTTTTCCCCTCTCTCTCTTTGTTCCTCTCTCTGCCTCCCCTCTCCCCCCGCTCCCTCTCTCTGTGTCTTCCTCTCCGCTCTCCTCCCTTGGTCTGCTTCCTCTCGTCTTCGCCTTCTCTTCCCTCTCTCTTCTCTTTTCTCCATGTGTCCTCTCTCTCCTCCTCCTCTCATCTCATGCTCTTACTCCTCCCGCCCCATCTTCCCTCTCCTCGTCTCGTCTCTCTCGCTCCTCCTCCTCCTCTCTCCTCTGTGTCTCTCTCTACCTCTCTCTCTCCTCCCACTCCCGTCTCTCGATCTACCTGTGTTTCTCTCTCCTCTCTCTCTGTCTCTTCCTCTCTCCTCTGTGTCTCTCTGTCTCTCTTTTCTAAGAACTTCATTAATCACTGCCATTAAATGCAATCCCACGGCTCAAGCCTGGTCCCATTACCAGCTTTAAGATGTGACGTTGTGAAACCAGCAAAGAGGGCGTTGGAGGGAGAGATTCTGTGGCGTAAGAAATAATCCTACTCCCAATACTGATTGAAGTACAAAAACTGAACAAATCCCTTTAAATATATCACTTGATCGATGTCCTTGAGGTGTGGTAACCGTAGTATAAAGAGGAATAATTGACCTCCTGGCCACTGAATTTTTTAGAAAAATAATTGCACAGGCACCCGAGGTGGTGACGCGGCTCTTTGTTAATTATTCCTTATGTAATCCTTTGATAGGATTGCTGTGTGAAAAAGGTTCGGTTCGTAGCAGATTATAAAAACCCTTCAGGGCTCTGGGAGAGGGTCTTGCCCAAGACTAACCTGGTGGGACTTCTAACGAATCTGGGCCAGCTCAAGCTCAACCTTCATGCAGTAAAATCAACAGATGTGGGCACTTCCTGTCCAGAAGCACCTTTGGGAATTTTCCTGTCAAACCAAATGAGGCAGAGTGGTTCTTACATGAACTGAACTTTTGACACACACACACACACACACACACACATACATATGAACGTACACAACCCTGTGTATACTGTACATTCACGCTGATTCTTCAGAGGACCCAGATGAGAAGTGGTCATGAAGGCCACAGTGTATTGGCAGGAAGAAGTGTCTTCATGAGATCTGCTTCTGCTGCTCTGGACAGATCTAGTGGCCTTCGTCACCGCTGATGTGTTTCTCAACAACACCTCCAGAACAGAAAGATAATAAAGTCATCCTCATTGTGTATATAAAACATAAAGCCCACCCCGCACGGGAAGGGACACAGTGCGCCAGTACAGATGAATTGTGTTTCCGATGGCTGGTTTTTCATCTCTTGCTCTAAAGCAGAGTTAAATCATGTGAGTGTTATTTCTTCTCCCTGCGCAATCCATGGGTTCCGTTCTTCCTGAATGTGTGTGTGATCTGAGCGCGGCTCTGTGTGCGTGCAGTTGAGGCAGCACATTAGATTCAACTACCCTGTACAGTAAACGGTTTGAAACTGATTTCACCCAATCAGTTGTTGAGTGTCCCACATGCTAACATACAAACTCCTGCCTGAGACAATAACTCCTGCCACATCGCTGTCAACCTTCCCCTTCTAGTCTAGTTCTGGACGCGTCCAAGCGATCCACATGTCCGGTCAAGCTGGGAAAATGATGTTTAACGTGTGAGATCTGATATACAGGTGGTTATGTTAGAGGGCTTGTTGGTGGAGTGACTATACTCGAGTGCTCACACTCTTTTTTTTTTTTTTTTGCGCTCACACAAACACTCTTCTTTACAGACTGGAGGAAGAGCACTCTTTGTCTGTCTGTTGGAAATCACTTCTCTGATGTTGACCCTGGCCTAGCATGTGAAAATTATAGACTCAAATGGTTTTAGTCTTCACATCCTAACTGAAAATCTTGGTCAAAATGATCTTGTCTTCGCTCTCTGTGATGTTATTTGCATGTTGACGCTCGTTTGGACGCGCGGCTTGATCAACACTGATCGGTTTGTTTTGCAGGTGGAAAGGAGAAAAACGTTGTCCACCACGGAGGTGTCTGAAGTGGCTGGGCTGCCTGGACTTCCTGCTGGACTTCAGTGTGTACGGGGTCACTGTCCCAGGTGCTCCTTGAGTCTCCGGCTGTCATCTAATACCTGCTTGGACGGAACAGATTTACAGTAGCTCTGTAGTATATTCAAAATGCTATTGCTCTTTGAGTGCTGTCTAGTTCTATTTTATTTAAAAATCGTGTTTGTCTTAAATTATTATTAAATAACTGTTTCCAAACTAAAGAAGCATTAACAGATTTCAACAAGTTTCCAGCAGTTCCTTGAGAGTGAGAAGTGGAGAGACTGGACGTGGTGTGACTGAACGCAGCTGCTGTTTTTTGGCAGGATACGACGGGTCGAGCAGGAATGGCTGCTGTAGTGTTTGAAGGACGGTCATGATTGGAATGGAGACAGGGTCATACATTCCCATCTGCTCCACACTCTTCCTCCAGTACGCATGGCCGTTGTTTTTCTGAGATTGCAGGTACTTCTGATCTCTGCTGTTTGATCTTTATAATCTCCTCAGCACTGGGTCAGACACAGAAGTTGATATGTCTGCAGGTAGGACCAGTTTCTCAAAAAGCTCTTTTGAAAGTGTATATACGTGAGATCTTCTGTGATCAGAAATGTTTCGGTGTTGAGCACACTTGGTGATTTTGATCTGAGTGTATCTGAACACCTGGAGTGTAGCTGACAGACGCCGCTGTGAGCACTGCGCCGTACATGTAATGCAGTCTCAACATTATTCAACTTACTTTTGTAAAATTTGCTTGTAGAAAAACAAAAATCTTTTAACATCAACTTGTACCCGCCTGGTGGCAAAATTACTGTATGCGCCAGTGATCGGCTGCAAAAACAGTCCACCAATCAATAGAATCGAAAGTCCCCATGCGCGCGCTTCCCAATGACGCGGTGATCGCGTCTATCAAACCACTCACGATATTGCGTGTCGCATATGAAGTATTTTTGCAATAAATTGTCATATGTTTTAGATTTATCTGTCATTTTATTATGTTTGATTATCATTCACCGAATGTTTCATCGGAGTTGTAGTTCTTGTTTCCCTACAACCATAGATCTGTAATTATTCACGGATTAGAATTTTTTTTTATATATTTATTTTTTTTTTTTTTTTTTTTTTCAACAAAAATATTTTTGTGCTATCAATCTAAGTCTGTAGTGTTGTAGAACCTGACCTTGCAGCTGGTTGCGTGTGGTTCAATTGTTTATAGCTCTCTTAGACACAGTACTCCCCTATGGGAAAAATGAATGGCAAACAATACTTTGCGGAAAGCAAGTCTGTCCATGTGTGAAAGAAGTGGGGCAGGGCACTGTTGCACACTATAATAAATCATTGACCCGAAGCGCCGACGACCAAGAACAACAACACACGATCACCATGTTGCAACCCCAGATGGCTGTTAAGTGATCATCAATGTGCTCAATCCTAAGCAAAGGTGACCGGTAAAGGAGAAATGCTTATATGTCATTAATTTTCATGAATCTTATCAACACTTGACCAACATATACCAGGATCATTCTCTCTTGTTTTAAGAACAGAATAAGAGCTAGCTCATGAAAGTCGTACTGATGGAAACCGGTTCTGGATGAAACACTCGCACCACCTGTGTGAGTGAGTGTCATGCACAGTGACACTACAGCCTGCCTTTAACCCATCCAAAGTCCCCACATACACAGCATGAACACATCACCACACACACACAGTGAACACACACAGGAGCACAACATAAAAACACACACCAACACACCCGGAGACATGGGTAAATCATTGATGCGCGGGCCCACGCAAAGCAAAACAGCCCCGGGGAGACATGTGGGGTATCATTGCTCTTGCTCAAGGGCAGACAAACCTCAAGTCCGAGAGCGGTAATTAGACGAAATTACCTACCCAGGCGGGCCCGCGAGACTGTCGAACCTCACAAACCTTAGGGTTTGGATTCCAAATTCTCTAACGCGACTAGAGTTTTGAAGGAGTTTGAGAGCAGAGTTGTCTGGAGAGTGTGTGTTTAGAGTGAGAGAGTGGAAGCTTGTGGTGTGACCTCAATACACTCTTGCACATGCTATGCTTGCCATGCAGTGGCACAATAACAACCTTATAGTGTCTTTCATGAAAAGTGTTTTCCTGCTGTTTTGTTCTCCTCTGCATAACGACTTCCTTAAGATGTGAACGGATACGTTTCAAGGCAGCAGAAGTGCTAAGAACTGGTGCAGGAGGGCTTCAGTCCGCAGACATACGGTCCAGCAAAGCCGCTCTTCTTTTTCCTTGGACGCTAATTCGCGGAAAACCTACATGCCACCTCAACTGCACAGCTGTATGAAACCGTAATAGTTCTCAGGTCATGATTAGACTTTAGCTGCATTGTTGGGAAATGCAGTGGACAGTCTCCACAATCACACCAGATGGCTACAGAGATCCTTTATTTTTGTGTACTGCACAAAAGTAGCTGTGTTGTGCATTTTCCATGGCTGGTGTGTTTTTATGTGTATAATTAGGTCCTCTCCTGGGCCAACATGAGCCCACAAATAAACGTGAATGACTTTGTTTAGGATTTCTTAACATTGATACAGCGAACAAAGAAAGCTAATATTAACAAATCAATGCCCTCTTAAAAAATAAAGGTTCCACTTAAGCTCAACAACATCACGCACACCACTTGCAGGGACTTCACTCAGCTTGTAGTGTTCCCATATCTGCTCTTTTTATTAACCGTAAAGTTTTTTTAGCATTTGGGTTTTTACAAGAGTAGCACCGTCAAGCAGCTTTCTACTAATGTTAATCCTGCTCTTGATAATTAACCATACGGCTAAATTACAATAAACAACATCGTCTTCTTTCTTCATCTAAAAGTAAGACTAACTTAAGGTCCAGCGAAGCTGCAGTATGTGTGTAGGATTTCAAACACAGAAGACATGTGTACGGAATCCACCGATGATATAGAACACAATCTTCACTAACAGGGTCACACATGTCTTTATATCAAATCCGATCAGAAATGGTTTATACCTGTGGAGTCATGAACGTCAAAGAGCTACAACCGACGGGGCAGTATAATGATTTTTTGTTTTAAATCATATGTTCACACTTTGCTTTGTTGATCAGTTTTCACAGTGTCTTGTTTGTTTTTGTGCTGTAGTACTGGTCACATTGAGAATCTAGATACATGATTCGAGGTGTGACTTATTATTCCCTTTTGTGTTATATTCCTCAGTTGCGTCTGTAATAAGTACTACTTATTTATGGATCAACACAAAACTGTTATAATTGCACTTGAATCCAATAGTATTAAATAACAACACTTGTACCTGCAGTTGTGTACCACACGGCGGGGCAGTGCTAACCTTCGTTCACATGTTTGTGTTATGAAACGAGACAGAAATGTGATATGTAGAATATCATAACAGTATATGATTGAGGTGTGTGTCTCCTTGGCTTAAGGAAGGAAATATCCCACCCGCTAACAATCCTTAAAAGACCCTTTAATTCAAGTAGGTGCTTGGTACAAAAAATCCCTCTAGGAGTCTACACCTGACCCTTTATTTTATTTAGAAACCTGAGGTCAAACCAGCAGTTGTCTCTTTGAGATGAAGAGGTATGAGATTAAAATGTTTTTAAATATAGGGTTGACAAGCACGGGCGAGGGATGTGGTGAGTGGTCCAACAGTGTAACGTGTTATTCAGGTGCTCGCAAACCAAGAACTATAATAAATAGCACTTTTAAAAAAGCAACAGTCGACAAATGATGAACCTTGGGGTTAACAGCAAGCTTTTTTAAGTGACCGTATGTGAGCAACACAAAAACAGCCAGAGCTGATCGAAGGCGGAAGAGACGATAGAACCGGCAAGGAGCGGTCAGACCTGAAAACACGTACTGGATTTGAGTTTAGATTTTCCTTGCAATTCCTCCGAGCGGAACGGAGTTTTGATTGGCCGGGCGCTCTCCTGCGGTTAACAAACATAATGCGCCTGAATTAATTTAAATATGGGAGCGGTTGAATGGAGTGGGGAAGGTGTCCATATCATCGGCCCTTTACAAAGTGGGCGGGGGTTTTTGTCCCCAATAGTTCAGAACCCACGACGACGGACGGGGGCCTCTTGAGGAAGGAGATGAGGAACTCTAGAAAGTTTCAACTACTCATCGAGCTGGAGGAGTGTTTCGAAAAAATGCCATCAACACGCACATTGCATTTTTAATGTAAGAAACAGTCCCTATTGTGTAATTCGTAAGAATATCGCTCCTGACTGATTTAGTTTTTTCTTATGTCATGACAAGGTCGGAAGCATAAGGAAACACATCGAGAAAACAAGATTTTGTGAAAATAAATAAATAAATATAGATAGAGAGATAGATAGATAGATAGTTTTATTCATTTTGGGTCCTTTGCAGCGGATGTCAGGACTATTATTAAAAATATTTAAACTAATAACAATAGTCTTAATAAGTTATTAAAAAAATAAAAATAAATGAAAAGGCATGGTATAGGCAAATCAAATCACAATGTTTTTTTTTCTTTTTCATTTTCCACCAATCAGTCATTGTAGGTTTCAGGCTTTTTTTTTGTTTTTTTGGCCATAGATGTTGTACAAAGCTGAATGGGTCCAGGTTATGTTATAAAAGAATATAACAGAAATGAACCTCTGATATACTACTGTATATACTAACGTACTTTTCTTCTTTCTGAATACACTGAAAAATATTCCCATAAAATTGGTTCTACAATGTAAACTACAACATGTGGGGGCAGCACTTTTGCATATTAATGTGTTCTTGGGGCAAACCATAATGAAAAAGAAGTGTAATAATGGAAATAATAACTTGGCAACATTTTTTATAAGAATATCTCATGTCTGATAGGAATATTGATCTTGAATTTATTTTCCTATTGACTTGATTTTCCTCAAAATGCCCAATTAACATGATGTTTGTCCTGGTGTCCTCTACAGAAAACATGTTGTTTCGTAACAAAGTCATATTCTAATTTAAAACCCCATAACATTTTTCTTAGATGTTTATTTACGACAAACAATTAGAAAATGACAGATTTAAATGATAATTACAAAACATGATCATATTTCCCTAAGATTAGGCTAAAATTGATCATAACTGTGTCAAGAGCACAAGAGCAGCAGACCATTACACGAGCAAATATCAGTGTATAAAGTAAATCTTACAAAATCAAACCCTCCAGACATCTGATATCTCTGATTGTGCTCTGGTACAGGACACAACTGTGGCATGTAGGGTCTCAGTCAGGAAATGCACTAAACTAGATAATGTCCTCTACAGAGGACAGAAGTCTGTGCCTAGGGTCGCAAAAAGAGGATATAATAATGATTGTAAAAAATACAGAAAAAAAATGTAATTGAAATTAAATACATTGTTTTGAACAATGACTGATACAAAAAAAAAAAAAAAAATTAAAAATAAAAATATTTACTATAAGTATAGGAATTTTACAGGAACCACAAGCTATCAAAGGCTGTTCACAGATTCTTTATCAGCGTTCCACTCAGAAGAATTTAACACGCATGTTTTTGAATATGGTACCAGGAAAACTTTACATCCTCATTTACAGTCGGAATGTGGGTTTCCTTTTCTTTCCTGAGAATGGAAACCCATGACGGTAATGCTGGGGGACTAGGTTGAGCCAAAGCAGGAGTTTCATTCCTCCCTGATTGATCGGGTTTCACACATCAGAAAAAGATGCAGCAGCTACTGCTTACGTTGATAGTATGGACTGGAGCGAGCGTCACACTTTTATAACAATGACCTTGACCAGAAGTTTTAGGATCCTCTTCATCCTAAATCCTCTCCTCCACAATCTGTGCTCCTTCTAGTCCTTCAGTTCAGGGCTTTATTGGCATTTCATTCAGGGCAAAAACAGGAGCTGCTCTGATTCGTGTCATCATCCTAAACTAAACTGACTGTAAAGGGTTCACTGGGTTAAATCAAAGGAGGATCTAGCATGTCTCAAGGGCTCTGGGGTGTAGAGTGGGATCTGTTTGCTCTGCTGGGAATTGTATGGATGAAAATCTGCAGGAATTCAGGAAAAAGTCGACTGTTCATATGATGGATCTCAGAGAGGGAAAAAACCATGAGTCCCTGAGAGGGTGAGACTTATGACACAACATCCAAAACTAAATGCTGCTTTTTATTAGAATATAAGGCTGTGATATGTGGGGCTGTTTTCTGAGTGAAACATTTGCCATTATTACAGAAGCATAGAGAGTGTGATAGATGTATGAACAGTTTTACACTGAACTTATACTGAAGCTTGTATAATTATTGGTGTGGCATGGTGTGGTCTCTTTGTTGCTTTGTCGCATAGTTCTTCTCTGTGAGTTTATTAATGCAGGGGTGATTTAATGATCTTGAAGCTCATCATGTTTGTGCAGACCTAATGTGTGTGGAGGTCTTCTCGTCTGCAGCCTGGGCTTGAAGACTGCCTGGAGGCAAACCTCTGTGTTGTGCGAAAAGTCTCTAGGATCCATATGAATGTTGCTTTTGAATATCCATTGGCTTACACTTTTTTTTGTTTTTTTTATTTTATCCAATAAAAAGAAATCCTAGAAAACATGTGTAGTGAAATTAAAGCTTTGTTCTGATGCCTTGTATACAAACACATAAGAAATGAGAAAATGCTTCCAGTTTTTCTTCTAGTTCAGAATCAGAATCAGAAAGAGCTTTTATTGCCAAATATGCCTTGCCATACAAGGAATTTGTGATTTAGTGACATAACATCCAGTACACAGAGAACAAACAACAACACAGAGACTAGACAAAAAAAATTGCAAATACAATAATTGTATTAAGCAGTGGTGCTATAGATGGGGTAATGGAATAGAATAGAGTAAGATGCAGAGATGTACTTGGATGGAGGGTAACAAATAAATATAAAGGATATTGCACCTTTTTATTGCATAAGTGGGGAACATTTAACTGTTCATGAAGTAGATTGCCTGAGGGAGGAACCTGTTCTTGCGTGCCTGACTGTCCTGGTATTTGGGGCTCTGTACGCCGGCCAGATGGCAAAAGATCAAAAAGGGGTAACTTGGGTGTGTGGGGATCCAGAGTGATTTTCTGAGCCCTTTTCCTCACGAACTCTAGGTGATGGTATACAGTTTTTGAAGTGTGGACAGGGCCAGCACCAATAATCCTTTCAGCAGTCCGAACCGTTTTCTCATGTGTAGTCTTCATGATGTCTAATTTGTAGCTGAACCAAACCAGAGACAGTTATTGAAGTGTGCACAGGACAACTCAATGACAGCTGAGTAGAACTTTTTCAGCAGCTCCTGTGGCAGGTTTAACTGCCTCCGCTGGCAAAGGAAGTACAACCTTGTTGGGCCGTTTTTCACAATGGAGTCAATGTGAATGTCCCACTTCAGGTCCTAGAGAGTGGTGGTCCCAGGAATCTGAATGACTCCACTGCAGCCACAGTGCTGTTTCATGATGTTGTGAGTGTGGGGTGAGTGCAGGGGGTTTCTTCTGAAGTCATGACAGGCCACGATCATCTCCACTTTTTTTATGAGCGTGTTCAGCTCCAGGTTGTTAAGAACTGCACCAGACAGCCAGCTGCTCAACCTCTTGTCTGTAACATACTCATCACTGTCCTGAATGAGGCCGATGAGTTGTGGTGTCGTCTAGCAAACTTCAGGAGCTTGACAGAGGGGTCTTTGGAGGTGCAGTCGTATGGTGTAAGAGGGAGAAGAAGCAGTGGGGAGAGAACACATCCCTGAGGGGCACCCAGTGTTGGTGGAGGAGGAGCATGTTGGACATGAATTTCCCCAGTCTCACTAGCTGCTGACCTTATCTGTCACGAAAGCTGGTGAATCCACTGACAGATAGAGCTAGGATAATAGCGCTGGGGGTCAGTTTGGTCTGGAGGACTGTTGGGATGATGGTGTTGAAAGCCGAACTAAAGTCCACAAACAGGATCCTCACATAAGTCCTGTATGTTGTGTGTCCAGATGTTGCAGGATGAATTGGGTTGCAGTCGCCATGTTGATTGCATCATCCAGCCGGACCTGTTTGCTTGGTAACAAAACTGCAGGGGGTCGGGGGGCCGTAATGGTGCCAGTGATGTCCTTCAGATAAGCCCAGAACGGCAGTTTTTTTTTCAAACTTTTCATGAACGACCGAGACGTTAGACGGGCCACAGGTCTGTAGTCGTTAAGGGCTTCCTGTTATCTCTTGGGTTTCTTTGGAATGGGGATGATGGTGGAGCGTTTTGAAGCAGGAAGGTCACTTTCACACAACTCCAGAGATCTGTTGAGGACCTTTTGGCCTGACGAAGATGTCTCAGTTTTTGCTGTAAACCATGGCTTATCACTGTTGAAATGTTAAATAAGTCCTGGAATACAATACATATATCCTCACACAAAAACTAATATATCAATGTTACAGTCTCTGTGAGTTCATCCAGACTGGGTGGTAGCAGCTTCACAAAAAAACAAAAAAAACCCAATCAGGTGAGGTCACAACAAGCTTGGTAAATCCTGCTCTGTTTCGTTGGTCCATCTCATTCACAGTCTTTACTACAGTGTTTAAGCAATATTGAAGTTTCTGGCCTGTAGGTTTGTATAAGATGAACTAGTGCAGCGATCAAACACGTCCCAGAGCTGCTCGTGGGAACAGAGTGGATGATGCATCCTGGTAACATTGTGTAACAGTGATGCGCAATATATTACTGTCTCTGTGGGCCATGTATCCATGCTGGTCTTGTATGTTTGGCAGATTCACAGGAGAGATTGGCTTTATTAAAGTTCTCCCAAGAAAGATTAAGAATGGAGTCCAGGGTGTTGTTGTTGACTGTCTCCGTGATCTGATCAGAGAGTTCTGTAAAGCCAGGCTTAACGTGCGCTTGGCGGAGGGATGTAACACAGCCCCCAGATATGAACTAGTGAAAACTCCCTCAGCGACTAGAATGGCTTTCAGTTTACAAAAATGCACTTCTAGGTCTGAACAGCAGCATCGTCTTTAACATTCGTTACATCTGTACGGGCCACGCGTTCAGTGTGATGTACAAAGCATGTCCGCGCCGCCCTGTTGCACGATTTCCCTGTTGAAACAGCTTGAAAGGTCTGGCATATAGAGCGCGCGGTTGTGGATGGCGTCATTCATCCAGTTTCTTCTGTTGAAACCACAGAGGCAGGCAGCGTGTGAGAAATCCTTATTTGTCTCGGGATAGCCAGAAGGATTTTTGTACTCGTTTTGTTGGGTAGAGAGTTGAGATTTGCCATTATGGTGGCTAGGTCAACGGCGCTTCGAAATCCATCGCCTTCGCTGAGTCTAACGAGTGCACTCTTCTTGCTTCCTCCATTCTGTGCTTCTTGAAGCATTTGATCAGCCGACACGGCTCCAGCCTACAACAGACGTTTCACGTAAAACGTCTGTAATAGATTTAAGGTCGATCCAGTTAAAAGATTCTGTGGTGTGTTCTGCCGAATGTTCAGTCAGTTCATCGCGCGAGTGCAACTGATCGTGTTTGACAAACAAAAAACAATCGGAAAAACGCACAAAATCAGTAGAAACACTGGAGAGCCAAAGACTGAAGTCAGCCGTGTGCAGTGCCATCGAGAGCATTATATCATTATAGATGTTTATATTATATTATATAATATATATATAGATATCACGTATATATATATATATAGTATATAATTAGGGCTGTCAAATGATTAATCACGATTAATCACAATCCAAAATAAAAGTTTTGTTTACATAAATTATGTGTGTAGTACTGGTGTATATTTAATTATGTATATATAACATACACACACCATGCATGCTATATATTTTAAGAAGAATATGTTATGTTTATGATATTAAGATATAATTCCATATATAATATAAAATATAAGAATATAAATCGACATAAATGTATATACATGTAAATATTTTCTAAATAGATAATTTTATGTGGTGTGTATTTATATATACATAATAACATATAGCCCTGTACAGTCATACATATATTATTGTAAACAAACTGTTATTTTGGATGTGATTTAATCGTGATTAATCATTTAACAGCCCTAATATATATATATATAATATATATATATATCTATATATATATATATATATATATAAGATATATATATATATATATATATTATAGTATAGATTATACTATATATATCACTTTGCTTGCTGGTTAGGTAGATTAGGAAACTTTATTAATCCGCCATAAGGGGAGACTCATCTTGCCACTATTGTAGCACATCGCCGGATTTCTTTATTACAAACAACACAATAAATAATTAGACAATAGACACATCACAATCGATCAAAAAATAAAAAAAATCAACACTCATCTGTACAAATCAATGAAATGAAACACTGGAACAAACTGATCAGCACAGATTTTCCAGAGTAATGGGTGAATACCATCGAAAAGCGGGTCGTTTTTGCCTTTAACTGCTGGTGACTCTCACTTCCAGTAATGTCCACGAATCCAAAATTTCAATGTGATGATCTTCGAGGCCACCCTCTTTCTCACTTTTGGCTTTGTGACATGGTTCTCCCATATGCTGGAACATGTATGGATCATCAGCCAGAATTGCTAGAAATGGATCCATTGGATGAAGTTCGCTCTTGGAGATACATTTTGATACCATTCTTTATTTCATGGCATGTTTTTGGTATAAAAGGTCGAGTAAAAAGAATAGAACAATGCAGGAAATATTCATAGAACTCACTACCATCTTGGTTGAAAATCAACCCCACACAACATGGATGGTCACAGGATGCTTCATTGTTGGCCACAACACAGGACCTAAATGGTAGCGTTCACCTGTTTCTTCTCCAAACAATCGATTTTCCAGATGTCCCAAACAGTCGGAAGTGAGATTCCTCAAGATTTGCAACCAGTCATTCTGCTGTCGGCAACATCGCTCGTGTACTTCGCTGCAGAGTTTCAGTCGGTGGCGCAATGGTGGAGCATTTTCTTCGGAGAGAATGGCGAATTGGATGGGCGCGGCTTTCTTGCACCCAGCGCATGGCCATTGTCCAAAGTCTTGAGCCAACCTGCTGTGCCTATTCCTGACGATGTCCTCAGGAGGAGAGCGTTGCCTGTTGCCGTCTCGCTGAGTCCTCATGAGGATACGGTCCTGTTCCGTAGCTGACTCCTCAGGAGGAGACGGTCGCTGTTCCGTGAGCTGACTCCTCATGTGGAGACGAGTCCCTGTTCCGTAGCTGACGTCTGCGGGAGGAGTACGGTCCTGTTCGTAGTACTGACTCCTCAGGAGGAGACGGTCCCTGTTTCGCGTAGCTGAGTCCTTCCTGTAGGAGACGGGTCGCTGTTCCGGAGCTGACTTCCTCGGAGGAGACGTGTTCCTGTTCCGTAGGCTGACTCCTCAGGAGGAGTACGTCCTGTTGCCGAGCTGACATCCTCGGGATGAGACGGTCCCTGTCCGTAGGCTGACTCCGTCAGGTGAGACAGTCCGGTGCCCTAGCTGACTCCGCCAGAGGAGACGGTCCTGGGTCCGTAGCTGACTCCCTGGAGGAAACGTCGTTCCGTGCTTGATTACTCAGGAGGAGACGGTCCTGTCCGTCTGACTCCTCAGGAGAGACGGTCCTGTTCCGTAGCGGACACTCCTCATGAGGGATACGGTCGTGTTCTGTAGCTGAGTCCTCAGGAGGAGACGGTCCCTGGTTCCGTAGCTGACTCCTCAGGTGGAGACGTTTCTGTTTCTGTAGCTGACTCCCTCAGGAGGAGACAGTCCCCTGTTTCCGTATCGACCTCTCAGAAGAGATGGGCCCGTGGAACTTGCTGGACACTTTGAGGCATCCTGAAGACTGTTTCCTGCAGTCAAACTTCTCCCTTTAAGGTTTTTTATGATCCCGTAAAAAGTTCTTTCAGTGGGAATATTCTTTGTACAAGTTCCTTGAATTGGACCATTTTGATGCAAAGTGATGGAGGCTGCACGGATTCTTTGGAGGTAACCCTTGTAAAAAAAACAAAAATGAAATTGGGGAAACACTTCTTCCCTCCTTTTAATCAATCAGTCCGCTCTTTAACAATCTAAAATTTTTGATAGTGATTAACCTACTAGTACCCATTCCACACTTTCACAACCGCTTAAGCAGCAAACTTTGCAAAACACAAAATTTTATTCATTGCCAAAAACTTTTGGTCATTACTGTAGACAAGTTGTGCCGCCTCTACTGCCATGACATCATTGTAAAAGTGAAAACACAAACAGCATAAAGAAAAAAATTATTACATTACAAAATTAAAAGGAAGCTGCTACACAGGGTCCTTTTTTAAAAAACAGGCCTTTAAGTTGTGCGAACGATCTGCCATGGCTGGTGCTTCTATTTGATTTGTGTCTCGTACGCAAATCCAATATGCTGGTAGTGATGATTTCTTTTCTGAACCATCAGTGTCTGCAGTGTTTTTAAAATTTTAGTTCAGTGCGCTCACTTGGAACCTCAAAACCCAAGGGCGTACTTTTAAAAGGCACTTTTCCCCCTGGGATGGGTACGCTCTCTTCAATAGTATCCCCTCGGTTTAAAGGGTTTCCCAAATTTAGCCGTACTGATACTAAAATGCGTAAATACTGCAGATCGTGATTTGGTCAGAGAGAATTGTCACTAACCAGATTAAAAGACTTGCTTTTAAAAAAAAATGAAATATGAAATGGCCCCTTTACAATGTGTCACAGCAGTAGAAGCAGCAAACTAGTTAATTCCCACCCCCTTTTAAGTTGTACCATGAACGGGAAAGCATCATATGTTTTTAAAATAAAACAAGTCAATCATTTCCCCTTCCCTTGTGGACAAGTCACCATTTGCTTAAAAGAGGCAAGATAGCTGTAACGATGAGGTGTGCAACAAGTGGGGATCCAAAATCAAGGCTTATTCCATAGAACATGTCAAGAAAGGCAAGGGTTACACATCACAACAATCACATCCAAGGCAAGACAAAGAGTAATCCACAAGGAAGCAAATTTTCCCGGGCAGGCAGCAAACATCATAAACAAGGAAACAGTCTAAGGGTCAAAACACAAAGAAAAATAAGGAACCAGGGAAACTAGAAAACACGGAATGGCTAAACAATCACCACAGAGTGGTGTGGTGTGTGTGTTGTGTGTGCATGTGGTGTGCGTGTTGCACCTCTTGGCCTGATCTAACCCTTCTTTTAAATGTTTTGTTCCTCCTAAATTTTCCTCTTTTTTTTCTCCGATCTCCTCTCTCTATAATTGATCTTGCTAAATCCACCTGTGCACTCACTGAGCGATTTTTTTCCGTTTTTTCCCTATTCCTTTTTAGCACGACCCTTACTGCTTTGTGCCCGCGAGTGTGTTTTTGGGACTCGGTCTGGGCCTGTGTCAGAAGCATTTGAATATTGCTTACTGCACCTTTATGAAATGGAGCATTAACAAGATCGGATCATGACAGAA
This sequence comes from Cyprinus carpio, assembly GCF_018340385.1. NCBI lineage: Eukaryota > Metazoa > Chordata > Actinopteri > Cypriniformes > Cyprinidae > Cyprinus > Cyprinus carpio. The sequence goes on along the minus strand of NC_056581.1, from coordinate 2,705,792 downwards.
TCGAATCTCATGTTTTTCACACAAAAATTTAGTAACTTAACATTACCATAACAATCTAAACAAACTAACATACAAACACTCATACATAGGTGGAGTTTAAATGGATGAATGAAACCGTTAGACAAAAACCCAAAAAACCCTTATTGGAAAATGATTCAGTTAAACACCCGGTGAAACCATCAACCTGTTTTTTAATAATTAAATAATAATACATTTTATTTTAAAGGGGTCAGGGGGGCATTCCACAAATGTGGGGCCCGCAGTACAAAAGGCCCTATCCTCCCATTGTCCTTAGTCTGGTTCTGGGTATGTGGAGGGGGTGGAGTGAGTGGAATGGGAGGGAATGGGTTTAACAAGAAAGATGATTTTGACTTCTCAACAAGGTTGTTCATCCCTCGTAAGCTGAAATCCGGGAACTGACAGAGGCTGCACA
>NC_056581.1:2702055-2704359 GCF_018340385.1 Cyprinus carpio | reverse complement strand
GTTTTGTAACGACGTTGATATCGATGTTGGTTTTGCGTTAGTTAAGTTAACAAACCAAAAACTAACAAAAGATCAATGTCTAATGATGTTAGAGTTTGGACGTTGAGTAGACGTTACCACTATGACGTATAGAAGACGTTGGGTTTTGGTTGCCATACCTGACGAATAAATGTCAGTATTTGACGTCAATTTGACGGTTGGTTTAAGACGTTGAATCGATGTTGATTTTGCTTATTAAAACCACAACCTAAAATAACACAAGATCAGTGTCTAATGATGTTAGAGTTTGACGTTGACTAGACGTTACCACTATGACCTATATGTCAGTATTTGACGTCACTGATATTAAGACTTTGAGTCGACAAGTTGGATTTAGTAAGTTATCGCCACAACAGAAAATCCAACAAAAGATCAATGTCTACGATGTTAGAGCTCTGACATTGACTAGACATTACCACCTGGTGACGTATAGAAGACGCTGGGTTTTGTTGCACAATTGACCACTAAATGTCAGCATTTTACGCCAAATTGACGCTGGTTTAAGACGTTGATTTGATGTTAGATTTTGCCAGTAGTTTTCGTCGCCACAACCAAAAATAACAAAAAGATCAATGTCTAATGATGTTAGAGTTTGACGCTGAGTAGACGTTACCACTATGACTTATAGAAGACGTTAGTTTGCTGCCATACCTGACAACTAAATGTCAGTATTTGACGTCAAATTGACGTTGGCTTAAAGATGTTGAGTCGATGTTGATTTTGAAGTTAGCTAATACCACAACCTAAATCCAACAAAAGATCAACCGTCTAATGATGTTAGGAGTTTGATCGTTGAGCAGACGTTACCACTTTGACGTGATGGAAGACATTGGGTTTTGCTGGCTACACCATGGGATCTACTAAATGTCAGCATTTGACGCCAATTTGACTTTGGCTTAAGACGCTGAGTCGACATGTTGGATTTTTATTAGCTAAAACCACAAACTCCAAAATAACACAAGATCACCGCTCCAATGATGTTAGAGCTCTTTGACGTGCTGACCAGACGCCACCACCAAGGACGTATAGAAGACGCTGGGTTTTGCTGCTACTACCTGGACAAACTAAATGTCAGTATTTGACATCAATTTGACGCTGGTTTAAGACGCTGATTCGATGTTGGATTTTGGTTAGTTAAAAACCACAACCTAAAACAACAAAAAAGATCACCGCCTGTACATTTTTAGAGTTTTCACGTGGAGTAGATGTTACCAATTTGACGTGAGAAGATCGTGCTAGTTTTTGCTGTCGCACTCTGACTCCACTAAATGTCAGTATTTGACGCCAATTTGATGTTGGCTTAAGACGCTGAGTCGATGTTGGATTTTAGTTAGCTAATACCACAACCTAGTAACCATCAAAAGATCAAACGCCTAATGATGTTGAGTTTGACGCTGAGTAGACGCTACCACTCACGAGGAAAGACGTTGGTTTTGCTGCCATACCCTGACGACTAAATGTCAGTATTTGACGTCAATTTGATGTTGGCTTAAGACGTTGAGTCGATGTTGGATTTTAGTTAGTTAATGCCACAACCGAAAACTAACAAAAGATCAATTGTCTAATGATGTTAGAGTTTTGACGTTGAGTAGAAGTTACCACTATGACGTATAGAAGACGTTGGGTTTTGGTTGCCGTACCTGACGACTAAATGTCAGTATTTGACTTCAATTTGACGTTGGTTTAAGACGTTGATTCGATGTTGGATTTTGGTTAGTAAATGGCACAACCTAAAATAACAAAAGATCAACGTCTAATGATGTTAGAGTTTGACGTTGAGTAGACGTTACCACTATGACGTATAGAAGGCGTTGGGTTTTGGTTGCCATACCTGACGACTAAATGTCAGTATTTGACATCAATTTGACGTTGGTTTAAGACGCTTGATTCGATGTTGGATTTTGGTTAGTTAAAAGCACAACCTAAAATAACAAAAGATCAACGTCTAATGATGTTAGAGTTTGACGTCGAATAGACGTTACCACTTTGACGTATAGAAGACGTTGGGTTTTGGTTTCCATACCTGACGACTAAATGTCAGTATTTGACGTCAATTTGACGTTGGTTTAAGACGTTGATTCGATGTTGGATTTTGGTTAGTTAAAACCACAACCTAAAACCAACAAAATATCAATGTCAAATGACGTCGGTATTGGACGTCAAATTAATGTTGTTATTAGACTTTGGTCTGACATTGAATTTTGGTTAACAGACGTCGCGACCTAAATTTAACCAAATACTAACGTCTTAGACGTCTGGCCTGAT
>NC_056581.1:2696145-2701055 GCF_018340385.1 Cyprinus carpio | reverse complement strand
ACTCTTCTGCTGCGCCACACCTGCCAATAAATCCAATCCTGCTGGGACTCTTGAAACTCCACAATCCCTGGCTTGAGGCCAGTGCGAAAATTATCCTATAAGGCTACTGGAGCTAGGATGCAGCAGCTAATCCTGCCTCTTTACAATTCTATATCTTATTCAGGAGGCCTTTAAAAATACACACATCAGTCTTCTTGATGAACGACTACTAGGAGTGACCAAACTTTTCTATATTGCACATTTTTTTTTAAGCATTTAGGCACATCTTGCTTGAAGTTAAAGAGAGTCTTAGCAGAGGGATGGTTTCCATCCATCGAGCTCTGTTGATGCAGCGGGCCCAGCTATTGGCCTCCGCTTTCTTGCTTTACTCTGCTGTAAGAGTGATTCCAGATCGAACTCTAGCACACAATCAGAGGTTTAGGCGCCAGTCCATTTTTTCTCCTTTGGTACCTGGGGCTGTCCTGCAGCAGTTAACTTTGCCCTTTTTAATTCCTCCATCTTCTTCCAGGAAGCTTTTAAAATACGTTACGCACACAGTCTGCTGTACTGAATGACTCCTATTGATCCCTGAGAGGAATTCTAACACACTAACTGCGGAGTTTAGAACGCCAGCTCTTCCATTAGGCCACTGGGCTGCTCTTTTGTGGCAGCTAACTTGCCCTTTTAATTCTGCCATCTTGTTTAGGAGGCCTTTTAAAATACAAAACACAGATCTCTTTCTGGGACAAATTCAAACTACTATGAGAGGACCAAGCTTTTCACGACCAGGCTGTGGAAGTTGCCCCTTTTTTTGGGACTCAGGCACGCCTAGAAGTTAAAAAACTCTTAGCAGAGTATGGTTTCAACTCCATCGACCTCTGGGTTATGGGCCCAGCACGCCTGGCCAAGGCTCCACTCTGCTGTAAACCACCCCAGATGGGACTCTCGAACCCACAATCCCTGGCTTAGGAGGCCGGTGCCTTATCCATTAGGCCACTGGGGCTGTTAGGCAGTAGGCAACTTACCCTTTAATTCTGCATCTCATTCAGGAGGCCTTAAAATACACACACCAAGTCTTCTAGATGAATGACAAAAAAAGAGAGGACAAAGATTTTCATGACCAGGCTTTGATGCTGCCCCTTTATTGGAGACTCAGGCATGTCTGGAAGTTAAAGAAGAAACAGCAGAGAGAGGTTTCATCCATCAACCCTCTGGGTTATGGGCCCAGGACTCTCTGCTGCGCCACTCTGCTGTGAATCAATCCTGCTGGGACTTGGAACCCACAATCCCTGGCTTCAAAGGCCAGTGCCTTATCCATAAGGCCACTGGGGCTAGTAGTAAGCAGCTAACTTGCCCTTTTTAATTTATATCTTATTCAGGAGGCCTTTAAAATACACACACACAGGCTTCTGGATGACCACTACTATGAGAGGACCAAGCTTTTCATGTTGCACATTTTTTTAAGCATTTAGGGCACATCTTGAAGTTAAAGAGTCTTAGCAGAGGATGGTTTCCATCCATCAAGCTCTGAGATACCGGGCCCAGCACGCTTCCACGCTCGCCACTCTGCTGTGGTGATTCCAGATTGGACTCTAACACACAATCCCAGGCTTGGAACGCCAGTGCATTTTCCCTTTTAGGCCGCTGGGGCTATTATGCAGCAGCTAACTTGCCCTTTTTAATTCTTCATCTTATTCAGGAAGCTTTTTAAAATTACTTACACACAGTCTTCTGGATGAATGACTACTATGAGAGGACCAAGCTGTGGATGTTGCCCCCTTTTTTTTTTAAGCATTTAGGCACGTCTCAAAGTTAAAAAGTCTTAGCAGAGGATGGTTTCGATCCATCGACCTCTGGGTTATGGGCCCATCACTCTTATCCGCTGCGCCCTCTGTGTAGTGTCCCTGATTGGATTCTAACACACAATCCCTGGCTTCAAAAAACACGCCCGGTGCCCTTTTTCCCTTTATCCACTGGGTGCTGTTTTTGTGGCAGCTAAACTTGGCCCTTTCTAAATTCGACTACCTCTTGTTTTAGAGGCTTTAAATACAACACTTAGATTCTTCTGGATGAACACTACTATGAGAGGACAAGCTTTTCAGCCCAGACCGCTGTGGAAGATGTTGGCCCCTTTTATGGGACTCAGGCACGTTCTAGAAGTTAAAAACTCGTAGCAGAGGATGGTTTCGATCCATCGACCTCTGGTATGGCCCAGCACGCTTCCGCCTAAGCCACTCTGCTGTAAACCACCCCAGATGGGACTCCTAACCCACAATCCCTGGCTTAGGGTCGACAGTGCCTTATCCATTAGGCCACTGGGGCTGTTAGGCAGTAGGCAACTTACCCTTTTAATTCTGCATCTCATTCAGGAGGCCTTTAAAATACACACACCAAGTCTTCTAGATGAATGATAAAAAGAGAGGACAAAGATTTTCATGACCAGGCTTTGGATGCTGCCCCTTTATTGGAGACTCAGGCATGTCTGGAAGTTAAAGAAGAAACAGCAGAGAGAGGGTTTCCATCCATCAACCTCTGGGTTATGGGCCCAGGACTCTTCTGCTGCGCCCACTCTGCTGTAAATCAATCCTGCTGGGACTTGAACCCACAATCCCTGGCTTGAAGGCCAGTGCCTTATCCATAAGGCCACTGGGGCTACAGGGGTCAAGCAACTGCTTGCCCCTTTTTAATTCTATATCGGCTTCGAGGCCAGTGCCTTATCCAAAGGCCACTGGGGCTAGTGATTGCAAAGCTAAGTTTGCCTTTTAATTCACATCTTGTGCCAGGAGGGCTTTAAATACACACACAGAGTCTTCTGGATGAGACACTGGAGAGGACCAAGCTTTTGGGCACTACCAGACAGTGGAGGTTGCCCCTTTTTGTTGCAGACATCAACAGCTCTGAGATACGGGCCCAGCAGCGTCCGCAGCGCCACTGCGCTCGTACAGTGATTCCAGAGGATACTTATAACCAACAACCAGGGTGGAACGCAGTGATTTTCTATTAGGCCGTGGGGCTATTATGCAGCAGCTACTTGCCTTTTACTCTCATCTTATTCAGGAAGCTTTAAAAATACTTACACAACAGCTGCGTCGGGATGAATGAACATGAGAGGACCAAGCGTGGCGGTGCCCTTTTTTTAAGCATTTAGGCACCGTCTCAATAGGTAAAAACGTTTAGAGAGGAGGGTTCGATCCATCGACTCTGGGAGGGCCCAGGCACGCTTCCGCTGCGCCACTCGGCTAGTAAGTGATCCTGCAGGATTGGACTCTAACACACCATCCCTGGCTAAACGAGGCAGTGACGTTTTCATTTAGGCGGGGGGTTGGATTGGCGTTCCCCCCCCCCCCGGGGGAGCGCGGTACACGTAGTCATGAAGCTTTTAAAATACTTACACACAGTCTTCTGGATGAATGACTACTATGAGAGGACCAAGCTGTGGATGTTGCCCCTTTTTTTAAGCATTTAGGCACGCCTCAAAGTTAAAAAGTCTTAGCAGAGGATGGTTTCGAACCATCGACCTCTGGGTTATGGGCCCAGCACGCCTTCACGCTTGCGCCACTCTGCTGTAAGTGATCCCTGATTGGATTCTAACACACAATCCGTGGCTTAAAACGCCAGTGCCTTTTCCATTAGGCCACTGGGGCTGTTTGTGGCAGCTAACTTGCCCTTTTAATTCTACATCTTGTTTGAGAGGCCTTTAAAAATACAAACACAGATTCTTCTGGATGAACAACTACTATGAGAGGACCAAGCTTTTCACGACCAGGCTGTGGAAGTTGCCCCTTTTTTTGGGGACTCAGGCACGCCTAGAAGTTAAAAACTCTTAGCAGAGGATGGTGTTCGATCCATCGACCTCTGGGTTATGGGCCCAGCACGCTTCCGCTGCGCCACTCTGCTGTAAACCATCCCAGATGGGACTCGAACCCACAATCCCTGGCTTAGGAGGCCAGTGCCTTATCCATTAGGCCACTGGGGCTGTTAGGCAGTAGGCAACTTACCCTTTTAATTCTGCATCTCATTCAGGAGGCCTTTAAAATACACACACCAAGTCTTCTAGATGAATGACAAAAAGAGAGGACAAAGATTTTCATGGCCAGGCTTTGGATGCTGCCCCTTTATTGGAGACTCAGGCATGTCTGAAGTTAAAGAAGAAACAACCACTCTGCTGTAAATCAATCCTGCTGGGACTTGAACCCACAATCCCTGGCTTCGAAGGCCAGTGCCTTATCCATAAGGCCACTGGGGCTAGGGTGCAGCAGCTAACTTGCCCTTTTAATTCTATATCTTATTCAGGAGGCCTTTAAAATACACACACATAGGCTTCTGGATGAACAACTATGAGAGGACCAAGCTTTTCATGTTGCACATTTTTTTAAGCATTTAGGCACACATCTTGAAGTTAAAGAGTCTTAGCAGAGGATGGTTTTCCATCCATCAAGCTCTGAGATCACGGGCCCAGCACGCTTCCGCCGCTGCGCCACTCTGCTGTAAGTGATTCCAGATTGGACTCTAACACACAATCCCAGGCTTGGAACGCCAGTGCATTTTCCTTTAGGCCGCTGGGGCTGTTTTGCAGCAGCTAACTTGCCCTTTTAATTCTTCATCTTATTCAGGAGCTTTTTAAAATACTTTACACACAGTCTTCTGGATGAATGACTACTATGAGAGGACCAAGCTGTGGATGTTGCCCCTTTTTTTAAGCATTTAGGCACGTCTCAAAGTTAAATTTTTTAAGCATTTAGGCACGTCTCAAAGTTAAGTGCCAAGGTTATGGGCCCAGCACGCTTCCGCTGCGTCACTCTGCTGTAAGTGATTCCCTGATTGGATTCTAACACACAATCCCTGGCTTAAAACGCCAGTGCCTTTTTCCATTAGGCCACTGGGGCTGTTTTGTGGCGGAGCTAACTTGCCCTTGACAATTCTACATCTTG
>NC_056581.1:2672094-2695204 GCF_018340385.1 Cyprinus carpio | reverse complement strand
GACGCCGCAGAGAGAGAGGGAAACAGAGACTCACATACCCTAAAGCTAATAATGGTTTTGCCTCTTTTGTTTTTATTTTCTGACATGTTTTCCCTTCCCCCTTGTTTTTTTCCTACTCGGAACAGGACTGCACCTTTGACAGACATTGAGTTTTGGAAGAACAAGACCAGATGATGAACTGTAGGAAGGCAGCCAGGAAAGCGACAGAGTTATGTTATATGGCTAGAGACAGATTTTCGGGTTTGGGTAAAAGAGCAGTGCAAAATCAGCCGACCTCCACACCCAGTGGAGGGATCGTTAATTGCTAGGCACCGGCGTATAAACACAAGAGAACAGGAATAAGTCAAAACGGGAGATGAAAGGTCAAAAAAACAAGGTCAACCTCTCGTTATTTTAAAGTGACTACACAAAATTTAATGCAGCATCTAAATATCGCTCTTCATCCGAAGGAACCTGCGCAGGAATGAAGCAGTCCAAGGACCCTGTTAGCAAACCGGGTGGGGATTTTTAGCCTGGCCTAGTACAACTAGCCGCACAGAGCACACGCAGGGATGATATACTTATAATCTTCCGTTTTAACAATGAGTTTTTACAAAAAAAGACAACTGTTTCAGTTTGGAACCAGAAACCAATGGTTACAAAGTGGTATTATTGCAGGAAAAATGTAAGACGCATCACGGGTTACAACTTTAGAAGGGACAATAGAACCTTTAGGCAAATGTAGCGCGCGTACTACAGGTTTGACTAAAGTTAAACCGAATAACTGTTTATTTTTGGTTCAGAAAACATACCCTTTGTCATGTTCAAATTAAAAATGCTTAAAAACAAATGGGGAGACCCCTACTGTACTACTGCAACCGACCCCCTGTTGAAAACCCCCTTATGCCAGTGGTTGCCAACCCGTCGATCACGTAGATCTGTTAAACTCACTGTCCCAGTAACTCCCGACAACAAACCTTGGAAAATGAATACAAAAATATAATACATTTGATCTTCGTTCATCTCTTATACTGTGTCTTTGGGCGTGGTGTTTACGTACTTATTTGTTCGGTTTTTCGTCGGGGAGCTATAAAGAAACAAATACACCATGAGTCTTTAACAGAACAGGTGGTTGCCAGAAACGCTGAAAGACGGACCGCAAAGAAGAAATATACTGTAGCAGCAGGCAGAGGCAGCTCACTGTTTGGGCGAAAATATAGGAAAAAAATCTTCAGAAAATTCTGGTAGGTAAAGGGTTACATGACTGTATCACTAAAGGGATACTTCACGGGGGAAACGTTTTGACAGCAATGGGAATTTCTTTTCCACTTATCTCCGAATAAGTATTATGTCAGCACAACCAAGAATGCCATATCACTCCGGGCTGTTCCATAAGTCCACCCCCCACCGGCTGGTCAGAGGAGTGAAATTTGCATTTCATTCAGCCCGGTCTGCTGTTTTTGTTATCATGCATGCGGTATGTAACTTAATCAGGCCAATGAAAAATAATGATTTGGCGCATCACTAAGTGAAAATACTAAATAAAAGTTCCTCAAATCTTGTGAAGGAAAATCCGGGGCTGTCTTTTTCTATCAATGTCGGCTATAGGTAGATCTTGGTCGTTCATTAAGCTGAGGTCAGTGGATCGTGGGCTTAAAAAAAGGTTAGTGACCACTGCTGTAGCTGTAATATGCACACACTCAAATGTTTTTTTTTTGTTTTTTTGTTTGTTTGGTTTTTTTTAGATACTGTCAACACTAACCGTCTAATTATTTTATATTTTCCTTAAAAAGAAAAAAAAAACACACGTGAGAGTGTTTTTGCTTAGTGTGACCTTAAATCAATAAGATTAACAGAATAACGGTGCTACTTTTTTTTCATAATATTTGGCTTTAATTACTTTTGAGAAAATATTACTACATTATTACATGTTTAGAGTCTTGTAAAATGGCCTACTTTGAGATTATTCTCGAACAGCTTACTATTATATTATTATTATTATTTATTATTTAAATGAAATTGTTAACATGCCATTTAAAAATTTCCCTGTACCAAACCTTGCAGCTACATATTCAGGCGTGTGGGTGTTTGTTTGTTGCATAATATGGGTTGCTAGAACATCTCTATGTTTCTAGCTGCTTACTGCCCAGGGTTCTTCCATGTCCCGCTCGGTTCATAACAAGTCTATGACATTTTTGCAAAAATCACAGATCACGTTCAAAAAGTAGCAACAACAAATCCTCGAACACAGCCCCCCTAAGCCCTAAACCGTGGATGCTTACCTAAGCATAAGAAATGTTTAGCAAAACGCCTGTAATCTGAAGTCATATATCATCAAATGCATTAACGCATAATCTGATATAAAAACGACCTGCGAGAGTCACACCAGCACACATAACACTCTAAAAACAAAACAAGAAAAAAGGGAAAAGGACATCATGGATGAATAATTATTGTGTTATCAAGTTCTGATATTATCAGTTTTATTTCCTCTACTTGTGACATCCACCAACCAGATAGAGGCCAAACATTTTTCACAGTCCCCGTCTTTTGGCTGCACATTATATTTTGAGTTGTTAATGAGAAGCTGAGTGTTGTCCAAGTTTCTCATCTCTTAAGTACCTACTGAAAAACCTGTTCCAAACACTTTTTTTTCTGCTCAATCCACCACCAGTTTACCTTTCAAACTAAATTTAAACTCAACATCTACACAATTGAAAGTGTCCTTGTCTTACCTGACAGCGACACGCACACCATCCTGCCACCGTCATCTCAGGAATCGATTGGGTTCAGTATGGGCAATTCTCCATCAGGCCCCTTCCTTTGATCTGCACAAGCCTGTGAGCCTGACACAAAAAGAGCCAAATCTACCATTTTTCTGTTTATGCTCATTGTCTTTTTTTTGTACCACAAAGTCAACAGAGCACGGCACCTTGCAGCTGTGGAGATATGAGTTGTATGAGTCCATCTGGATAGCAGTCACCAAGGCTGCGGGGTGAACGGGATCCTGAAGTGTTTGAGAAAACCCACACGATTAAAGTATGTCACACAAACACACCTGTAGAAGCTGATCAAACACTCATAAGTCTGCCCGAGAGCGGGCACAACTCAGGTTATCAAATCACAACACACGTCTCTTATAGTCGCAGGACAGACAAACAAATGTCAGAGCTGATGAAGCAGCATGAGTCAGGTTTCCTCATCCATCAGACAAATATGCGATGCTTCACGGATATACGATACACTGCAATGAGAACCCTTCAATGGTCCCCAAAACAACTTGAATTCTAAAGCATTTGCTAAAGCATTCAAGGTTTCTGATGGCTTCCTGATCTTAAAAGAGGTTTGAATTAAATTTTGCAGCATGTGTAATAGTTTTGTTGTCTTTTGTATGTCTAGTGTGCTTATCCGTCTATCTATCTATCTATACACTATCATTCACATACACACATATATTAATCATTCACAAGAAGACCAGTAGGACGCATTAAGCAAATAAATAGGGTAAGTTTTGATTTTGAACCTGCTAAGACAAGTATATATATATATATAATTTTTGGCAGATTGCAACAGACAGCAGGAACTTTCAAGTAACACGAGCACTTGTATTTCTATGTGCTATAGAAAAAGAAAGAACAGAAAGAAAGAAAAAAGAAAGAAGAAAGAAAGGAGAAGAAAGAAGAAAGAAAGAAAGAAAGAAAAGTTGATTTATATCTGTTTTTGTCTTTTTTTTTTTAACCTCCAAAACAACCAGATTTTATATGTTAAATTTTAATCAATTACCAAGAAAGAAGAATTGTTAAATCAATGTAAAGAAAGAAAGAAAGAAAGAAAGAAAGAAAGAAGAATGAGAATGAGCTGACTCTGCTGAGCAAAAATTTGAGAAAGATGTCAAGATATCTACTTTCAAGGTAGACAGATTGATACAAAAACAAACATATATAAATACAAGTCTATTGAGCTCTGTACAAGCAGACACTAAAACACAAACCCTTCCTTCGCAAACGACCCAGAGGAGCTGAGAGACAGTTTTGCATACGATAGCAGAGCCACGGCTCCCAGGTGGCATTGACAGAGCGCCATCTGCTGGTGACAGCAAACAAGCCACGACCTTCCCGTCAGTAACAGACACTGGCCCACTGCTTGATAACCACAAACATAGGATTGAAAATAATACAGACACGGCTGAATGCATTTATTACATTAACAGACGTCCCTATTCAATTGAATTTATCCAAGCAACTTTTTTTTTCCAATATTATTTTCAACAATAGACATTGATATAATAAAATTATATTATAGTTGTACTTGTAACATAATAGTATGCTGAATTTACAGAAGCCTCTGCGAATACAATACTAAACTTAAACCAAGGTCTTGAGAGTTTACAAAACCGGTCTTCTTACCGTAACGTTAACGGGTTATACAGGCCCTCATTTGACCCAAATGTGCTGACGAGGTGAATGAATCCATATTCAAAAACACAGTCCTTGCTGGGTCCCTCATTCACTAATAGTTTGATTGCAAGTGTGTGTTGTGTGTGTGTGTGTGTGTGTGTGTGTGTGTGTGTGTGTGTGTCCCGCGAAAATGTGTTCTTACCTTCGTTTTTTAATGTTTGATGAATATGGATTGTTTTAAATGAAGGAGCGCGTGCCCGCCGTTATTAAGTAGGCAATAACGTCAGTATGGCCTCGAGCTCCTAATGATTTTGTCCTGGAACAGCCAGGGCGTCTATATGCAACACGAGTGGGAGTTAACTGACTGATAAATGTTGGTTGTTGGTTCCTCAGTCATCGGCCGGAATTATGAGTGGTGTGAGTATACCTGACCTTGGTTAATACTCTAACACCGCCCTTCACAGAACCGCAACAACACTGTACCGATTAGCATAGGCGGAGCTAGGGTGATGGGGCCATAAGATGTCCTAGCTAAATTCTGATTGGCCCAGGTACACCGGTCGTGGAAAATTATTTGTTAAGAGAAGCCAAACACGTCTGCGCGCGAACATGTTCATTTACTCGCGCTATAACAAATATATACACAATAGACAAGATACACAAAATAATTAGGCACAAATTAATCTACAGATAAAATGATGCAAGGGAATATTATTCATAAAAAACATTATTTAAAAATAATAAATTACATTTATTTCATTATGTCATATTGATTACGAAGCTTTTTGTTACCCTTACCTTACTTTTTTTTTTAACTGGCTTGAAAAGAAATGTAAAGTACAACTGACCATCCTTCAGTGAGTGCATCTTTTTTTATGACTGAAGGCAAGTACTACTGATGTCTTTATAACCCCCCCCACCCCCCCCCCCAATATTTAACAATTGACTATATTCATTCAACATTACAGTATAATTGAGAGCTATCAATTTGAACATTTTAGACTTTTAAAAAACAACCTCTAATTAAAAGTGAACTTAAAACAATCTTCATATAAACCCATTATAATAATGGTCATTTTACAGTAGCTACCTGTGCCCTTCAGCAAGTAGGAAATATTGTATGCAGAATTGGAGTAAAGTTGTCAAACACTTAATTCTAAATTAAATATAGATTAATCCTTAAAGCTTCAAAAGTTTTTTTTCATTATTTATTTTTTATTTTTTTATTAACAACATCACAGCCACTGGGTTATTAGTTTATTTCTGCTGCTGACATGAGGCATCCCTGACATGCATTTGTATTTTCTCACAACTCTTTAACCTTTTCTCACTTCGGGGGGGGGGGGGGGGGGGGTCTTAGAGGGGTCATATGATGCAATTTCAATTTTTTTCTTTCTCTTTGGAGTGTTACAAGCTCTTGGTGCATGAAGAAGATCTGTAAAGTTGCAAAGACTAAAGTCTCAAATCCAAAGAGATATTCTTTATAAAAGTTAAGACTCTGCCACGCCCCCCTAAAACGGCTCATTCAAACATGCCCCACATCTCTACGTCACTATGTGGAAATATTTGCATAATGCCTCCCAAATGCTCACACGCAAAGAAAGAAGGCTGGGCATGGTTTCAGTAACCACAGTTAGTGTTGAAGCAGTCATGTCAGGGAGATGCTGTGTGTTTCTAGGCAAAAGCAAAAGCACTTTATTTGGCCTTCCGAAAGAAGATGCATTTAGGAAGCTTTAAGATTACTTACAACAGAACAGCAATGTAATTTTATGGACGACTGTATTTTTGTGAACCTAGGAGAGGAGGTTATTCTGACTTTGCTGCGACAATCTTGGTGCTTCTGAATCAGCTACTGTAAGTATGTTTTGTTATTAAAGTATTTGCTATTGACTGTTTCAAATGTGGAGTTTTTTGCGCGTCATATGTGGTGTGTGTGTGTGTGAGAGAGAGAGAGAGAGAGAGAGGGTCACACAGTGGAGTCACCTGTCTTAACCGTCTGTGAATTGTGTACTGCAAACACATAGGAGCTTCATCACTGTGTCCCTGTCACGCCTCTCTGTTCCCCTTTCAGGCTTGAACTGATGGTAAAACTAAGGATATTATTAACTGTCTTGACATTTATTTTGAAAGATGAAGCTCGCGATTATGGAAAGGGGCGTTACATTTCCGACGAGTGCTTGCAGTGCTCGGCCAATCACAATGCACTGGGTCAGCTGGCCAATCAGAGCAGACTGCGCTTGTCAGAAGGAGGGACTATTTTGTAGAACACTACACGTTTGAGAGAGGCGGGGCATGGAAGACCTACAATAATTAGATTAGATTAGATTCAACTTTACTCTGAAAAGTCTCCTGTTTGATGTAGTCATAAAGACATTCTGTGTCTTGATAAATGCAATTCTTGTCAAGAACAAGAGACAGAAGCAGCAGTTGTGAGTGGGGTGGCAAACCCTAGCTCTGCCACTGCGTTAATTGAGTTTTATATTTTTAACGTGTTAAAATTATAAAAAATAATTATGTGTTTAATGGGTTAATGATATAACAAATAACAAATATTTTTGACGTTTTATCCAGGTGTAAGCACCAATCTATTTTGGCTGACACCAATACAGATGCTAATTCCAGGTGTGAACAGGGCCTCAGTCGTCCTCTTACTGTCCTTGTTTTTTGATTCCATCCTCTCACTATCCCTGACTGGCTCTGTTCTCACACCATCTCTAGGGAGGGTCATGTATGTGTGGAGGTGTTTTGATATGAGAACTCATTTCCCTAGTTCCAGTCAGCACAGGGAGACTTATATCCTCCCTAATATGTACTGTGTATTATCCTCCACAGGGCCCCCCTGTAGGCCTCCATGGTATTTTCCATAGTGAATTCATCAAACACGACAGAGAAAAGAAAAGGATAAAGTCAATTCATTAGCCAGATATGATGACAAATACCTCTACACTGAAAGAGAGGAAATTCTCATTAAAAGCCCAGGTGTGTGTGACTGAACTGGATGAGTCAAGAGAGATGTGGCACCGACCATCCTGTTTTCGGTTACTCATTACTCTGTGTACGCTACTGAATTTTCAGCAGGCCATTCAGGTCTTCAGTGTCACATAATCCTTCAGAAATCATTCTAATATGCTGAATTGGTGCTCAATTATTATCATTATTGGTGCTCAGATAAACATTCTTAATATCCTTCAGAAATCATTCTAATATGCTGATTTGGTGCTCAATAAACATTTCTTATCATTATCAGTGTAGAAAAACAGTTTGGATATTATCTCTTTTTTTTTTTTTTTTAGTCTTTCATTTGGGTGGAAAAATACATTGATGCATAAATAGTGGAATAAATATTCCATAGTTTTTTGTTGCTAAGGCATTCTATTAGAATGCCCCACAAATAATCCTCACTTATAAATTATAACTGCTACAGCACTATGAATTTTATGATCACACAGTTTTGGAAAATATATATGCATCTTAGCAAGGTAATCAAAATAAATCAGACTCAGGCCTGACCAGAGTCCAGTTTTAGTGATGCATCACATCATTTAGTGAAAAATCAAATCTGAATTATATTGTTGTCAAAGCAAACCATTTGCATCCTATTGGATCGTAAACAATTCTCAGAGTATGGGTACAACGACATCTGAATGTAAACGAAAGAAAAGCACAAATTTACAGTTTCTGAAGTTTTATGAAATTATAATGCACATAAAATTCCATTACACACTTCATTATGCAAATAGTGCCTCAGTAAATATGATTCTGTAAATGTGGCGTTAATCTCTTTTATGCAGGCCCATGAAGCACATTACCACAACATTAATCTGCCCAATTCAAGATTCACAACATGTCGACCTCTCTCCTCTCTCGCCTCTTCTCTCATCTCTCTCTCTCTCTCTGCCTCTCTCTCCTCTCTCTCCTCTCGTCTCTCTCTCTCTCTCCTCTGTCTTTCTCACGTGAATTGTGGAAATGTCTCAGGTTATGATACTGATTCTTGCAGAGAGGTCACAGTTTCTTGTAAACTAATGTAATTTTATCTAGCCACAATTCTTCCTGCATTAATGTGCATGAATAATGCATATGCTACCTGTGTAAGATATTTGTAGGGCCACATTAATGTGTGCTAATGGCTATTGTGGCATTTACAGAGATGCAACATCTTTGACATTATTAAGTCTGAGAGAATGATGACACTTTGCTCCTAATTAAAAATAATACTTTTTCATTTGATATTTTGAAGAATAGTCTATAGTTGCAACATTATATGATAACAGAGTGTTCTATATGTCCTATAATTCAGCTCTAAATTCTAAATTGTTTTAATTTAATAATTTGAACGGTTCCAGTAATAGACCTACCTACATTGATAGCCTAAAAATAAAATAGCATAGACAACATTACCTTTATTGTCAACTTATCAACTGCACAAAGTCAAATGGGCAGCACAAAGGTAAGTGGGTTACAAAACATACATCATAAGTGTATAAAGAATTACAGTTTTTCTCAGTCACTTTGGTGCATTTCTCAAATCAGAAATGAAATTCTCAAAACTATTTGTACAACCTCCATATCATCTAGGCATTTATACACATCATAAAACCAGTTTCTCATTCTTTTGAACAAGTTGCGATTGCTTTTGTACATTCATGCAGTTGATTTTGCACATTTATCTGCAGTTTCCTACATTATCAGTTGCTAATGTCGTGTTGCTCAAAATGTATTATATATTTTTCTTCTGTGCAATAGTCTTACCCCCTCAAAACATCTAGTCGTTATTTCATCGTATAAGTCACTGAATGCAAAAAGGTTCATCTAGTTGTTCATAACTGCCAAGCACATTTTTTTTTACACATTATTATTAGACTTTTTGTAAATTTGGCATGAATTGTGCAAGTGAATCTTGACTAATGAAGAGAATGTAGATAAGCCAATGATAAACCATTTCTCTGAAATAGCTCAAAGGTTCATCTCATGACTCTTCAGTTGGAAAGCATTCACTGTATAGACAGACACAAGAGTTACAAATTCTGACAGTGGACTTATCTTTTTATTTTCATCTTTGTGCCCATATTACTTTTTCCTTTTCTATATCACAATGACATTGTAAAGGTTTGTTTTGTTTGTTTTTTTTTTTTTTTGGTCAGACCACTAGTAAAAGTGTAACTAGGAATTCTATCCAGTCTCTTTCAATTGCTATCCCATATACTGTAATGTTTAAATTTGTACTTTTGAAATGGATATATGGCATACATAAGCATATGGCATACTCTTCAATACAGTAACTGTCATCCAAAATGTTGCCATAGTTTACATCAGAACATCCCTCTCCAGAGTACACACTGTTTTATTGACAACATGACTAAGTAATTTGACTGTCTTATCCGTACACAGTGACACAAGGACTTTGTCATTCTGATGGCACTGACATGTTCATTGACACAGATATTTATTTTTGAGAGATGAACTAAGGATTTTTGAGCAAGAGACTGGCTTTTGCAGGTAATCCATGGTGTTTTGCTATTTGTACGAGTTGTTTTGAGAAATGCACTTACTGTTTTGTAAATGTCAAGGATTATTCGAGAAATGTATCAAAGCGACTGAGAAAAACTGTAATATATTAAATCAAAACAAAATCAAAAAAGTTATCGATATAGACGTATTTAGGGGCCAAAAAACTTTAGCAGAATGATTTTTTTTTTCTTGTCTTTTTTTTTCAGTTTTTATTTAATTTTAGTTTACATAAATTAAAAATACATTACACAATTAAAATCTGAAATTAAATTTTATGGAATTTTTGCGGACAGGCTCACGACAAAAATAGACTTTAGCTTCATTTAGCATCGTCCAACCAACAGCGTTACCAGTCAGTCTGAACACAAATACTGCACCACTGTCTAGTGTTGCATTATTTCAAATAATACTTTCTTACACAAATGTTGTGTAACATAAAACAAACCATGTTTTGTTTTTTTTTTTTTTTTTTTTTTTTTTTTTTATAAGATGACATGCTGTGATGTTTTGCATTTTACCATTTCTTCTCGTTTTTTTGATTGTGTGAATATGAGAAACCAAATAATGTTAACAGAACACAGATACCACAGACATAAACACAAATACACACAATACATTTGTATTCCCCACACTTGAAGTGTTAATTAATAAGAACGTGACATGACTGCAGATTTTACTTGTTGATTTAATTAAGCAATGATGTGAAAGTATCGGCTAGGTTTATGTTATTATTGCTGTCTGGACATCTTTCCAGAGACAAAAATCATTCACACTGACTGAATACACAACTTTATCCTGTGTGAAGAGACCACAAAGAAATCACAAAGGAATGAAGTTAATAAATAAATAAAGATTATATTTTTCCTTTTGCCCATTTTCAGCAGCAAATTGCTCGACTATATATATATATATATATATATATATGGTATTTATATATATATATATTTATATACTAACCAAAATCCATTAAAAAAAATCAATCGTTTTTTCCCAACGTCAAATTGACGTCAAATACTGTACAACATTTAATCGTCGGGTATGGTAACCATAAACCCAACGTCTTCTATACGTCACAAGTGGATTAACGTCTATTAGAAAAACGTCAAACTCTAACCATACAGTTTAGGGACGCTTGATCTTTTGTTATTGGTTAGGTTGTGCCATTTACTGTGGGGAACCAAAATCCAACATTTCGAATATCAACGTCTTATTAACCAACGCACCTAAGGTGAATTAACACCCCCGCAGCACACAGACCCAACCTCAAATTGACGTCAAATACTGCCATTTAGTCGTCAGGTATGGAAACCAACCTCACCCAACGTCTTCTATACGTCATAAGTGGTAACGTCTACTCAACGTCAATGAACTCTAACATCATTAGACGTTGATCTTTTGTTATTTTAGGTTGTGCCATTTACTAACCAAAATCCAACATCGAATCAACGTCTTAAACCAACGTCAAATTGACGTCAAATACTGACATTTAGTCGTCAGGTATGGAAACCAAAACCCAACGTCTTCTATACGTCAAAGTGGTAACGTCTACTCAACGTCAAAATCTAACAACATCATTAGACGTTGATCTTTTGTTAGTTTTCGGTTGTGGCATTAACTAACTAAAATCCAACATCGACTCAACGTCTTAAGCCAACATCAAATTGACGTCAAATACTGACATTTAGTCGTCGGGTATGGCAACCAAAACCCAACGTCTTCTATACGTCAAAGTGGTAACGTCTACTCAACGTCAAACTCTAACATCATTAGACGTTGATCTTTTGTTAGTTTTCGGTTGTGGCTATTAGCTAACTAAAATCCAACATCGACTCAACGTCTTAAGCCAACATCAAATTGACGTCAAATACTGACATTTAGTCGTCAGGTACGGCAACCAAAACCCAACGTCTTCTATACGTCAAAGTGGTAACATCTACTCAACGTCAAACTCTAACATCATTAGACATTGATCTTTTGTTATTTTAGGTTGTGGTTTTAACTAACCAAAATCCAACATCGAATCAACGTCTTAAACCAACGTCAAATTGATGTCAAATACTGACATTTAGTTGTCAGGTATGGCAACCAAAACCCAACGTCTTCTATACGTCATAGTGGTAACGTCTAGTCAACGTCAAACTCTAACATCATTAGACATTGATCTTGTGTTATTTTAGGTTGTGGTTTTAGCTAACTAAAATCCAACATCGACTCAACGTCTTAAGCCAAAGTCAAATTGACGTCAAATACTGACATTTAGTCGTCAGGTATGGCAACCAAAACCCAACGTCTTCTATACGTCAAAGTGGTAACGTCTACTCAACGTCAAACTCTAACATCATTAGACATTGATCTTTTGTTATTTTAGGTTGTGGTTTTAACTAACCAAATCCAACATCGACTCAACATCTAAACCAACGTCAAATTGATGTCAAATACTGACATTTAGTTGTCAGGTATGGCAACCAAAACCCAACGTCTTCTATACGTCATAGTGGTAACGTCTACTCAACGTCAAACTCTAACATCATTAGACACTGATCTTGTGTTATTTTAGGTTGTGGTTTTAACTAACCAAAAATCCAACATCTAATCAACGTCTTAAACCCAACGTCAAATTGACGTCAAATACTGACATTTAGTCGTCAGGTATGGCAACCAAAAACCCAACGTCTTCTATACGTCAAAGTGGTAACGTCTACTCAACGTCAAACTCTAACATCATTAGACATTAATCTTTTGTTATTTTTGGTTGTGGCATTTACTAACCAAAATCTAACATCAAATCAACGTCTTAAACCAACGTCAATCTGACGTCAAATACTAACATTTAGTCGTCAGGTATTGCAACCAAAACCCAACGTCTTCTCTACGTCATAGTGGTAACGTCTACTCAACGTCAAACTCTAACATCATTAGACATTAATCTTGTGTTATTTTAGGTTGTGGTTTTAACTAACCAAAATCCAACATCGAATCAACGTCTTAAACCAACGTCAAATTGACGTCAAATACTGACATTTAGTCGTCAGGTATGGCAACCAAAACCCAACGTCTTCTATACGTCAAAGTGGTAACGTCTACTCAACGTCAAACTCTAACATCATTAGACATTGATCTTTTGTTATTTTAGGTTGTGGCATTTACTAACCAAACTCTAACATCGAATCAACGTCTTAAACCAACGTCAATCTGAAGTCAAATACTGACATTTAGTCGTCAGGTATTGCAACCAAAACCCAACGTCTTCTATAAGTCATAGTGGTAAGGTCTACTCGACGTCAAACTCTAACATCATTAGACATTGATCCTTTTGTTATTTTAGGTTGTGGCATTTACTAACCAAAATCTAACATCGATTCAACGTCTTAAACCAACGTCAATTTGACGTCAAATACTGACATTTAGTCGTCAGGTATTGCAACCAAAACCCAACGTCTTCTATACGTCATAGTGGTAACGTCTACTCAACGTCAAACTCTAACATCATTAGACATTGATCTTTTGTTAGTTTTTGGTTGTGGCATTAACTAACTAAAATCCAACATCGACTCAACGTCTTAAGCCAACGTCAATTTGACGTCAAATACTGACATTTAGTCGTCAGGTATTGCAAACCAAAACCCAACGTCTTCTATACGTCATAGTGGTAACGTCTACTCAACGTCAAACTCTAACATCATTAGACATTGATCTTTTGTTAGTATTCGGTTGTGGCATTAACTAACTAAAATCCAACATCGACTCAACGTCTTAAGCCAACGTCAATTTGACGTCAAATACTGACATTCAGTTGTCAGGTATGGCAACCAAAAACCCAACGTCTTCTATACGTCATAGTGGTAACGTCTACTCAACGTCAAACTCTAACATCATTAGACATTGATCTTTTGTTAGTTTTCGGTTGTGGCATTAACTAACTAAAATCCAACATCGACTCAACGTCTTAAGCCAACGTCAATTTGACGTCAAATACTGACATTTAGTCGTCAGGTATTGCAACCAAAACCCAACGTCTTCTATACGTCATAGTGGTAACGTCTAGTCAATGTCAAACTCTAACATCATTAGACATTGATCTTTTGTTAGTTTTCGGTTGTGGCATTAACTAACTAAAAGCCAACATCGAATCAACGTCTTAAGCCAACGTCAATTTGACGTCTAATACGTGTAATTTAGTTTTTATTTAGACATTTGTTGTGGTTTATTGTGTGTTTTTGTTCTTTTGATTTGAATAATTCTTAGTGCACACACACACAGCAGGGAACACACACACACTGTGAACATACACCCGGAGCATTGGGCAGCCATTTTATGCTGCGGTGCCCGGGGAGCAGTTGGGGGTTCGATGCCTTGCTAAGTCATGGTATTGAAGGTGGAGAAAGAACTGTACATGCACTCCCCCACCCACAATTCCTGCCGGCCCGAGACTCGAACTCACAACCCTTCAATTGGGAGTCCTACTCACTAACCATTAGGCCACGACTTCCCCAAATGTCAAATACTGACATTTAGTTGTCAGGTATGGCAACCAAAACCCAACGTCTTCTATACGTCATAGTGGTAACGTCTACTCAACGTCAAACTCTAACATCATTAGACATTGATCTTTTGGTAGTTTTCGGTTGTGGCATTAACTTACTAAAATCCAACATCGACTCAACATCTTAAGCCAACGTCAATTTGACGTCAAATACTGACATTCAGTTGTCAGGTATGGCAACCAAAACCCAACGTCTTCTATACGTCAAAGTGGTAACATCTACTAAACGTCAAACTCTAACATCATTAGACATTGATCTTTTGTTAGTTTAGGTTGTGGTATTAGCTAACTAAAATCCAACATCGACTCAACATCTTAAGCCAACGTCAATTTGACGTCAAATACTGACATTTAGTTGTCAGGTATGGCAACCAAAACCCAACGTCTTCTATACGTCATAGTGGTAACGTCTACTCACACGTCAAACTCTAACATCATTAGACATTGATCTTGTGTTATTTTTGGTTGTGGCATTTACTAACCAAAATCTAACATCAAATCAACGTCTTAAACCAACGTCAATCTGACGTCAAATACTAACATTTAGTCGTCAGGTATTGCAACCAAAACCCAACGTCTTCTATAGGTCATAGTGGTAACGTCTAGTCAACGTCAAACTCTAACATCATTAGACATTGATCTTGTGTTATTTTAGGTTGTGGTTTTAACTACCCCCAAAATCCAACATCGAATCAACGTCTTAAACCAACGTCAAATTGACGTCAAATACTGACATTTAGTCGTCAGGTATGGCAACCAAAACCCAACGTCTTCTATACGTCAAAGTGGTAACGTCAACTTAACGTCAAACTCTAACATCATTAGACATTAATCTTTTGTTATTTTTGGTTGTGGCATTTACTAACCAAAATCTAACATCAAATCAACGTCTTAAACCAACGTCAATCTGACGTCAAATACTGACATTCAGTTGTCAGGTATGGCAACCAAAACCCAACGTCTTCTATACGTCATAGTGGTAACGTCTACTCAACGTCAAACTCTAACATCATTAGACATTAATCTTTTGTTATTTTTGGTTGTGGCATTTACTAACCAAAATCTAACATCAAATCAACGTCTTAAACCAACGTCAATCTGACGTCAAATACTAACATTTAGTCGTCAGGTATTGCAACCAAAACCCAACGTCTTCTATACGTCATAGTGGTAACGTCTACTCAACGTCAAACTCTAACATCATTAGACATTAATCTTGTGTTATTTTAGGTTGTGGTTTTTAACTACCCAAAATCCAACATCGAATCAACGTCTTAAACCAACGTCAAATTTACGTCAAATACTGACATTTAGTCGTCAGGTATTGCAACCAAAACCCAACGTCTTCTATACGTCATAGTGGTAACGTCTACTCAACGTCAAACTCTAACATCATTAGACATTGATCTTTTGTTATTTTAGGTTGTGGCATTTACTAACCAAAATCTAACATCGAATCAACGTCTTAAACCAACGTCAATCTGAAGTCAAATACTGACATTTAGTCGTCAGGTATTGCAACCAAACCCAACGTCTTCTATACGTCATAGTGGTAAGGTCTACTCGACGTCAAACTCTAACATCATTAGACATTGATCTTTTGTTATTTTAGGTTGTGGCATTTACTAACCAAAATCTAACATCGATTCAACGTCTTAAACCAACGTCAATTTGACGTCAAATACTGACATTTAGTCGTCAGGTATTGCAACCAAAACCCAACGTCTTCTATACGTCATAGTGGTAACGTCTACTCAACGTCAAACTCTAACATCATTAGACATTGATCTTTTGTTAGTTTTCGGTTGTGGCATTAACTAACTAAAATCCAACATCGACTCAACGTCTTAAGCCAACGTCAATTTGACGTCAAATACTGACATTTAGTCGTCAGGTATTGCAACCAAAACCCAACGTCTTCTATACGTCATAGTGGTAACGTCTACTCAACGTCAAACTCTAACATCATTAGACATTGATCTTTTGTTAGTATTCGGTTGTGGCATTAACTAACTAAAATCCAACATCGACTCAACGTCTTAAGCCAACGTCAATTTGACGTCAGATACTGACATTCAGTTGTCAGGTATGGCAACCAAAACCCAACGTCTTCTATACGTCATAGTGGTAACGTCTACTCAACGTCAAACTCTAACATCATTAGACATTGATCTTTTGTTAGTTTTCGGTTGTGGCATTAACTAACTAAAATCCAACATCGACTCAACGTCTTAAGCCAACGTCAATTTGACGTCAAATACTGACATTTAGTCGTCAGGTATTGCAACCAAAACCCAACGTATTCTATACGTCATAGTGGTAATGTCTAGTCAATGTCAAACTCTAACATCATTAGACATTGATCTTTTGTTAGTTTTCTGTTGTGGCATTAACTTACTAAAATCCAACATCGACTCAAAGTCTTAAGCCAACGTCAATTTGACGTCAAATACTGACATTCAGTTGTCAGGTATGGCAACCAAAACCCAACGTCTTCTATACGTCATAGTGGTAATGTCCACTTAACGTCAAACCCTACCATCATTAGACATATCTTTTGTTAGTTTTCGGTTGTGGCATTAACTAACTAAAATCCAGCGTCTTAAGCCACTGTCATATTGATGTCAAATACTGACATTTAGTCATGAGGTATGGCTACCAAATCCCAACGACTCTTAGACATCATAATGATAACGTCCACTCAACAACAAATGCTAACATCAGTAGACGTCTTTAGTTGGTTTTAGGTTGCACTAACCAAAATCCAACGTCAAGTAAACGCCACATTCATGTCAAACACTGACATTTAGTCATGAGGTATGGTGACCGAAACGCAATGTCTTCTGAACGTCACAATGGTAACATCCACATAACATGAAATTCTAACATCATTAGACATACTTTTGTTAGTTCTAGGTTGTTGTAATAACTAATTAAAATCTAACAAATGTATGGAACCAACATCATCTTGATGAGACTAATCTGAGATTTAGTCATGAGGTACACTGTAGAAAAATAATTTTGCTGAAAATAACTGTACATATTTTTTTTTTTTTTTAAATTCGGTTGTAGCTCAAATGTAGCTCATTATATTACATATTTATGTTCATACTAGCTGTTTAGCATTCTTCTTTGTAATTTTAAAGTACATCATCTTAGTTTTATATTTAGGTGTATTTTTACATTTAAAAAACTCTTGTGTATTCAGAACACAAATATAGCTGACTTTTACATCAAATAATGCATAGTCTGTTTTTTAAAGAGACCCAGTTAACACACAACGTCATAAGACTTCAATATTTGGTTGCATCTTGGTTGAGACCCAAGGTGACCAAAATTCAATATCAGTTCAACGTCTAATACTAAAATGTTAATTTGATGTACAATACTTACGTCATTAGACACTGATATTTTGTTGGTTTAAGGTTACATTGTAAAGTAACCAAAATCCAACATATAGCCAACATTTAAAATTAATGTGAAACTGACATCAAATACTGGCAAGTAGTTAGTCGGTATGGTGACCAAAATCCAACGTCTCAAGTCAACGTCAATTTTGACGTCGAATACTGATATTTAGTCATCAGGTATGGCAACCAAAACCCAACGTCTCCTTACCATCATAATGGTAATTCTCAAACAATTTCAAATTCCAAAATCATTAGACATTATACATCGTGTTGGTTTTAGGTTGTAGTATTAACTAACTGAAATTCAAACTTAAGCCAACATCTGAAGCCAACATCAAATTAATGTCAAACACTGACATTTTAGTCATCAAGTAAAGTAACAAAAAAATCAACTTCAAGTCAATGTCTCAAGCCAACATTAACTTACAATTGTGTGGACGTAACATAATGTCTCTAACCAATGTCAATTTACAGTGTACTTTTGTTCATAAGATTATATGGAAGTTTTTGTTTGTTGATGAAAAGTGTTTGTTCATCAAATCAAATCAAATCAAATAAAGACCGCTCAGATTTATAGTGAGGTTGTTGTATAAAATAAATATCACATTTGTAACTGTGGACAGCCTCACCTTTCAGGTAATGATTCTGGAGGCAGCATTTATGCACAAAGGAAATTCACAAAAAGGATTGCAGACCGAATTCTGATCGGGCATAAAGGTTAGGTCATCTAAAACAAAACAGAGGTTGTTTTAGTGATAAGTGAATATTACATTATTCATTTTTTCACTAGCAATGACATCAAAAGTGACAAACAAATGGTCATAAATGACCATTGTCATTTTCAATGGTCATAGCTGACAACAGCTATCAGGAATGAAATACATACATGAATTTCCAGCTGTGTTGTTGTCAATGGATTGGCACTTGGCAGTTTTGACAGTAAGAAGGGTTTTTTATTTTGTTTTGTTTTTTTGTTTTTTTTTGTCTGACACTATACCCTACAATGTGTTTGTAATCTTGTGTTATGACTTTATTTTGACCCATAATGTTTATTATTAATTAATATCCAATCTTGTTTACAATATAATGCAATTCAAACACTTCGCCCAAACCTGTTAAGACAAGATGATCAAAACAGTTATTATTGATAAGTCGATTCTGGGCTGGAAACATTATAACAACATAAACTTGTTGATATATGTGTTGGAAAGTAAAGTAAGTGCATGAAGACAATGCAAACATTACTACTGTTTATTGTACAGTACAGTCTTGTAATTAATGTTTTATGCAATGTATAACTAATTCCTTTGCTCTTTAATTTGGTCTGTTCTTTATATTATTATTATTATTATTTTTTAAATAAAATAGCTAATCAGATTGATTGCTGCTTTTTACTTGGAATTTATATATATATATATATATATAAAAGTACATTTTAGTTAAAAATGTAAAATTAGAAATAATTTAATATCGATCTTATCCATCAATGATGATGGTTCAACTTTGCAGTGTATGGATTTTGTGGATAGCCACATATTCAAATTGAATTTAATGAATTGTTATCATCTCATATATGTAGTTTTTTTTTTTTTTTTTTTTTAAATTGTAAACCCCCATGACCCCATGCCCAAGCCATCACGTAAACGCGGTGATACCGCGCTATTGCGCCATTTTGCGACTCTTGGCGGTCTTTTTGGGGGGGGACTCAATTTATCAGGAGGCCTGCAGTGCACTTAGCCAGCATCAACTGTGGTGAGTATATCTGGAAATTTGATTATGTATGATGTAAAAGTGTTTATTACACCCTAATGATATTACATGTAATACATCAACGTTATTGAAAAGAATACATCGACGTGTTTATATGTAAGACGATGGGTAAAGCTAATTAAATAGAAAATGGGATATTCTAAACTGGAAATAAAAATCCACATTAAGTCATTAAAGCCATCTAACGTTAGCCCTGAAAAACAGTTTAAATAAAGTTTAAACTTAAAACGTAGTTTTTTCATTATTATATTTGTTTGTTTTAACAATTCTTCCGGATCATGTAAGCTTTTAATCATGAAATTCGTTCGATTTGATGCTTTTTTCCTATCTATTTTTTCAAGCGCATTAGTTATGCAGATGCAATATTCTGCTATAACGTTCAAGTCGTTTAATCCAAGACATCCACTTCCAATCAAACATTTGATTAATTTTGGAGTAAGCTATCTCCGTTATAGCTGTCAGATTTCTACAGTCAGGATGTAAAGAGGCTCCTTTTTTTTAAATACATTTTAAGCAAAAACAGCTTTTTCTACTAAAAGATCTAGTTTCATATTTAGGGTTCAAGTTTATCACTGAGATCTATTATTAGTATTTGATATTGTGTGATTTTAGATGTTGTGGAGCTATGAAATACTATGTTTGTTTATTTTGTTTTGTTTTTGCTTTGTTTTGCATTTATCTCCTTGCCATGGTCTGAAGAAGCCGTATCGTTGTGAGGTAACGTTATGTTTTTTTGTTCACTTATAAATGAGCCGCTAGAATACTGATGTTTTAATATAAATTAATATATTACATTAATTAAATTAAAAATATTAATAGATTGAAGGTAGTTAATCTGATTCTTCTGTAACCTTATCACTCATAGTGGGTTTTCTTGTGTGCTCTTCTGTTAGCCTATCATTTTGCACTTTCCAGTTGCTAGCTAGCAGTTGAATTTAATTGAATTTAATGAAATTAATATTTAATGTAATCTGGTGTTTGACGTTGGGCTTGTCTTTTTGTGCAGAACATTTTGCATGTCTTATCTTAAACGTTGGAGAAAAATTCGCTCAGAAGCTGCTAAAATTGCACTGGAATGTACTAGCGAAGATGATAGCCATGACAATTTGGATAATCCAAATGAGTGTGATGAAAATGGTGGTGAAAATTTAGCAGCAGAGGAAAACAGTACTTCACAGGAATCAGATGAACTTGGTGATACAGATTCAGATTTTGGATACAAAGATTATGTGTCAACTGATTCTGAACAAGGTGTAGAATCTGCAAAAGAGGATGAAGTAACCTTTCAAGAAAAGCTTGCTTCCTGGGCTACAAGAAGTAAATGTGGAAGAAGCCAAATTAATGAATTGCTTGGTATTTTGAAGGACGAAGGTTTAGAAGTACCGAAGGATTCTAGGACATTATTGAAAACACCTCGTCAAATCCAGATAGAAGACAGGTGTGGTGGACAGTATGCCTACTTTGGCATTGAATGCTCTGTTGTGAAAATTCTTGATCGGAACATCAAGTATTTAGAAAGTTCAAACTCTGTGGACCTGTTAGTGAACATAGATGGAATTCCTCTTTTCAAGTCATCTAATTCCCAGTTATGGCCAATCATCTGTCGTTTCAGTGACTTTGAACCATTTATAGTTGCCATTTTTTGTGGTGAACATAAACCTAACTCTGTTGATGATTATCTTCAAGACTTTTTAGCTGAATACAAAGAACTACAGAGAAAGCCTATCACTCTGAATGGCCAAGAAATCCATGTGTGCATCAAAGCCTTTGTTTGTGATGCTCCAGCTCGAGCATTCTTAAAATGTATAAAAGGACACACTGGATATGATTGTTGTGAAAGATGCACAATTAAGGGAGAGTATAAGAACAAAAGAGTCGTGCTCCTGGGAGACTACCCATTAAGAACCGATAGAGATTTCTCTAATGGACTTTATGTTAATCATCATGTTGGAGTATCCCTTTTACTTAATGTGGGAATAAGATGTGTAACAGGTTTTCCTCTTGATTATATGCAT
This sequence comes from Cyprinus carpio, assembly GCF_018340385.1. Lineage (NCBI taxonomy): Eukaryota > Metazoa > Chordata > Actinopteri > Cypriniformes > Cyprinidae > Cyprinus > Cyprinus carpio. The sequence continues at coordinate 2,673,582 of NC_056581.1, read as the reverse complement.
CTTGTATGTCTTGGAGTCGTAAGAAGACTGCTGTGCTTCTTAAGAAAAGGACCACCTGAATGTAGACTGTCACATAGAAAAGTGGGAGAGATTTCAACTCTTCTTGTGTCTTTATCTGGAAAGCTACCTAGTGAATTTGCTCGCCAACCAAGACCCTTAACAGATTTAGATCGGTGGAAAGCCACAGAGCTGCGGCAATTCCTTCTGTACACTGGACCTGTAGTTCTGAAAAAAGTGTTACACAAGGATGTTTACGAACACTTTCTCTGCCTAACAGTAGCTGTTTCAATCCTTTTGGACACCTGTGAGACGAAGCGTGCTGCTTACATGGACTATGCTAAACAACTTTTAGATTATTTTGTAGAAAAATCTAAGCACATTTACACACCACTTTTTTTTGGTGTATAATGTTCATAACTTGAAACATCTGTCAGATGACTCTAGACATTTCATGTGTTCTCTCAATGACATATCTGCATTTCCTTTTGAAAATCATCTGCAAATTCTGAAGAAACTAGTGAGAAATGCCAAAAATCCCATCAGTCAAGTCGCAAAGAGACTTTGTGAACAAGAGAGGGCAGAAAGCCACAGAAACAAGGTGTCAAACAAAAGTTGGCATTTTGTTTCGGAAAAGAAGAGAAATGGATGCTTCCTCTTGCACAATGAAGACTTTGCCTTTGTTAAAGAAAAACGTGATGATGGCAATTTGTTATGTGATGTCATTTCCCAAAAAAACATGGAAAGCTTTTTTACTGTGCCTTGTGACTCCAAGCTTATTAACGTTGTATATATTAGAAACATGGAGAGAGTCCAGAAACGTCGCAGGCTTCTTGATGTTGATGAAATTCACCGTAAAGTGGCTTGTCTACCCTTCAAAACAGGATATGTACTTATGCCTTTATTGCACAGCATGGAGCGAAAAGACTAAAAAAGGGTAATTACTATATAGTGTGAATTAATAATAATTACTGTATAAAAAGCATTTTGAATTTACATTAGTTTTTCCTTATGTAATAAATTTATTGTGAAATATATAACATTTTGTTTTACCTGTGATTAATAACAGAAAGGTTTAACTTCTTGTGCACATCCCTGTTTTATATATGTTATTTAAAATGTATAAAGTTACTGTTTTACTTTATAGGTGCCTTAATATTATAACTTGATATTAATTTTGATTTATCTATATATTTATTTATATTTATTTTTTTAATTTATTTTTTATTTATGTCAGTAGTATTTGTTTCAGGATGGCTTGGGTAAGGGCAGTGTGGCAAGAGAAGACAAGGCAAGAGGAAGGGACGGTGCCGGACAGCTGGGTGGACCCAAAGAACATGTTATTGTACTGGCCAAATGTTGCAAATGCAACAAGATATTTGAAGGAACGACGGCCACCATCTGATAGTTGGAGAAAGTTTCCACTTGTGAAAGAGAAGATGAGATCTGGTAGGTAACTTTACACGTTACATCTATTATGTGCATGTTAAT
>NC_056581.1:2580946-2671094 GCF_018340385.1 Cyprinus carpio | reverse complement strand
AGTGGGCGGTATGCGAGAAGTTTAGGGACTATTTGTTTTACGCCCCTCACTTTACCATTTACACTGACAACAATCCCCTAACCTATGTTATGAGCACTGCAAAACTGAATGCAGTAGGCCATCGTTGGGTGGGAGAACTGTCAGATTTTCGCTTTGATATCAAACATCGACCTGGCAAAGCAAACATTGATGCTGACACGCTATCATGCCTTACTCTTGATATGGAGAAATATGTTGCAGACTGCACAGAGGACCTGCCACTAGAGGTGATACGAGCGGTCTGGGATGGGACTTATGCTGCCAGGAAGAAGGATGTGGCTTGGATTGCAGCACTCAATATGGCAAACATGGACCAGTCATCCCCTGCCCTCTTGTTGCCGCCTGTAAGCAAGGTTGAATTTGCCAAAGTTCAAAGGGATGATCCAGTGATCTCTAGGATAATGGAGATGAAAGACACAGGTGGGGTGCCGGATGAAGACAGTAGGAGAAGTTTGAAGGGTCCAGCCAGGAAACTCTTAAGAGAGTGGAGCAAGCTATCTTTGGAGAATGGATGCCTATATCGGCACGTGGCTGGAAGAAAACAGGTTGTTCTTCCAACCAAGTATAGACAACTTGCTTTGGAGCACCTGCATGACAGGATAGGACATGTAGGCCAAGAAAGAGTAATTCACTTAATGAGGGAGAGGTTCTACTGGCCACATATGAAGAAAGAAGTAGAGGAGTACATTACCAAAAAGGGGGAGATACCCAAAGCAGCAGTAGTCAGTCAGTGGATGAAACTGTAAACTGCTCCATATCCTCACCAAGGAATGAAGACCGTGAAATCGAGTGTCTACGGATGAGCGATGAAAGGAACTACCCAGCGGAAGAAGATGCAGTAATAATAAGACGATCTGCACGAGAACGAAAACCAAAGTGCATGTTCACCTATGAGACACTGGGTCAACCCTCAATACAACCCCAGACCACACTTAACAGTGTAGCAGCTTATACACTACCATATGTACCTGTGTGGACAACACCTTATCCTGTGCCACATTCATTCCAGATTTCACCTTACTCTGACATAAACACATTCAGACCTTTCACATCCACAATGCCAGTGTATTGAACAAAAGACATGATGTGTTTAAAAAAAAAAGGGAAAAAAAGTAAAGTATTGAATTGTGTGAAGTTTTTGAAACTGGAGCCTATTTCATTTTGTCGGGGAGAATGTGACACCCTGAAGTATGTACACATTTTAGTTATTGTGATTTTTGGGAAGAAAAAGTTTTTTTCACACACTGATTTTCAGTTTACATATATTCTATATGTTAAATGTAGAAGGGAAGCTGAAACTGTCATGTGTAAAGTACTGTCTTGCTGAATGAGATCGGGACTCTTATTTTGAAAATGAGGACTCGTATAGAGGAGCGGTGTTGCGCCAGCGCCCTCACAATTGCTGGGGATTATGTGCGACACAGACACGTTTGCTCCTGTCTCCTCAATTTTTCCGGTGTTTACAGGGACTTTCTAATCTGCCAACACGGCCTTCTGTACGGGGCGTGTAACAATAACACATTCATTCTAATATTCAGAAAGATTTTTAATCTACTGACTGACCACATGTAAATCACAGCTTAGAGCCAATGAGTCTGCATCAAACCGCGCCATTGACACCTTTAGGGGCCTGTTTGAGCATCACCAGGAACACCTCTACATTCCTAGCTCGGACTCATTAGCTTTAAAGAGATCTTAATCAGCTTCAATGGCCGAAGCATGCAGAGGAAAAGACCTCTCCATGCCGCTCGCACACACACACACACACACACACACACACACAAACCTTCTTGCATTTAACTCAGGATATAAGCCATTCCAAATGTATACGATATATTCCTGTGCGTTTGTATGTTTCCCAGCTCATATTAGCATAGTTATAATTCTCTAGTCGTGTTAGTTGACCTCTAAGTGCCTACATTCAAGCATAAGAATGTATCTTTATGTTTCTATCTGTCTTGCATATCTTTCTTGGTACCTAATTAAACCTCTCGGTTTGCCTTTAAATAGCTCTACTATGTGAGCCTAAAATGCATCATACTATTTGTACCATAGTTTGGGTTACCAGATAATCAGTTAAACACTCCATTAATAAATTATGCAAATCAGGTGTCATTGAGACAAAGAAACATTTTCCCGCTGAAACTATATCCCTTGTTATTGGTCAATCCAACCAAAAGGGGTGTTACTGGGAAACCAGATAAAACCTCTTCCACGCCCAAAAGGTTTCTCTCTTATAACTTCTCTTAACTTGTGGTTCCCTGGAGACACCCATCACCTTGGACACCTCGCGACTCCCCTTCCGGGGGGAGTCCGATCTTCTGGCAGTTTTCAGCAACTTTGTTGATTCACTTCGGAGCAATCAACCCATGGATGAAATGATGAAGGTTTCACTCCTAACAGGATTCAACAGGAATCTACGCATCATACATGCACCGGGACACTTTACTCAGCAACTACAGAACCAATGCAAGTAACTGCTTGTTAACTATTTAGATGCACTTCTGGGCTTTGACCCCTTTTAATTAAGGTGATGAGGTTCTTTGATGGTTCTTAACAGGTTGTGATTTAGTTTATGAGTAAATACTGCCATGACTCTCCACTCTCTTGTGCGTGAGCGCTCGCTCGCTCTCTCACTCTCTGCAGTGTGCTCTCTCTCTCTCTCTCTCTCTCTCTCTCTGTCCATGCCTTCCTTGCGTTGGCATCTATGTTTAATGTGTGTATGTTTGTGTCTAGTCAGATGTTGTATGTTCCCCTGTAGAGTAGTTAAATAAACATCCATATGTATTCACACTTGGTTGTCTGTGTTTGCTGCTCACTGGACGAGGTCACTTTAACGTTCTGGTTTCGTTACATGCTCTGGGAGCAATGTATTAATAGTAAAATTATTTTTCGTGGCCAGAGAAATAATTTTACTTAGAGTCAATAAACGATTAACACTGTCCCCCCCTGCGGACAAACAAATCATTTTATTTTACTAATAATGATATAATGCTACAAGTAATTCCTGAAGATGAATGTAGTTAATAATAACCTGTTATGATTAATTATGTGCATCTCACTTTGAGCTAATTTGTTACACAGTGTCAACCTTATATATCTGAAGATGTCTGTGATAGGGTAATGGGATCACATGCTATTCATTATGTCCATTTTAAATACTTAGTATTGGCTGTGGATAAATGTTTGTGTTGAACTTTTCTCCTTGGAGCATGAGAATGTGATGTCATCAGCCTGCTCTACCACCGGCACCCAGTGGAAATGTTTATAAACTTATTTGCTGATAGAAATGCTACAAATTGACTCTAAAATACTTTAGATATCTCCAGAGTGACATAAAATAACTTTGCACAACTATACAGAGAAAGTTACTCTTTTGATCTGTTAGAGAACCCCATGACTAACTTACATTTACGCCCAGAGAAATGGCTCGGCTACGATGTACCGGTAAAGAAGTCACGCCGGGTGCTGAAAAGGTTGTCAGATTCGGGTAAGCTAACCTTAACTTAACTAGCTATGTGCTTGTTTGCCTAACGTTAGATTTATGAAGTCCGTTCTATGCATACATTTAAGATCAGTAACAAGCAGTTAACGATTCACTAAACTAAGTTTACTAAAACTTTGTAATCAATACACAAGTAACTGTAATCTGACTATGAGCATTTAAAATACAATCACAAGTCATGATTTTTGTAATCTGATTATGTAACTCAGATTAATCCATACTACATGGGTTACTGCCCATAATTCAGTTATATAAACATATTCCACAGACACACACACACACACACACACACACACACAAAAGAGTATTTATCATCACATTTATTCAAATTAACCACAGCACACAGTCCAGAAGAGTTTTTAAGATTCCTGCTCAGTCCTCTGTGTTTCAGTGATGTGTTTAGAGATCTGTATCAGATGACCAACTCTCCCGCATTCAGAGACTCACACAGTTGACACTGTTCTCATTCTCACAACACACCTCCATTTTCAATGTGTTTTTGTAGTGTTGAGAAATGTGGCCAATTATATATCTGTTGATTTCTTGAACCCTTCTGATTGCCCATTCAGTTCGAGTTAGAACAATTTCTAGCCTACCTAATCTATTCAGAATTTGAATACATTCTGTTTGTTTGTTTGTTTTTCATGCTGCTGAGAGGACCAGCTGCCACACACCCTGTACACACAGTTCCCGGAGTGACATAATAAATATCTATAACACGAAATGTATATAACACAAGCCATGAAATGATTAATATGTCATTTTATTTATATTAGGCTATAACAGGTTGTTGCACAGAATGCTACATAATCACATATTTGTGTCACTATCACACATCTGATCTCCCTGAAGGTGAAGGAGAGGGATAGTAGAACAGAGAGACCCAATTCTCTCAATGGGTCAGTGGGTGAGTTTTGGCTGAACTTTGGGGATCAACTCTCGCTTTCATTCACAAAATGTCATTAAAGAAGCAGTGACAAACTGAATACAGCATAAATTGATATTATGTATTAGCATAACAATCCGAATGCTGCAGTAGTTTGTATTATGTTGAATTTTATTTAATTTTTTTTTTTTTTTTTTTTTTGACTGAATGCATATGCAATTTGCCACTACATGTCTTTTCAACTTTAAAATAAAGTGTGTTGAGTGGACAGTTTTGAAGAATCATTTTATGACATGCTGAAATAAAGGGAAAATGTTCTATACCACTACTATAGTTCATGCACATTTGGTTATAATATTGTAGAACATTCTTGATATCTTTAAACATGCCTGTATATGTAACACACAGAACAACAGCTCTCAATACAGTTACAATAGACACAATTAAATGTATTCAAATTAAACTCAAAATCAAAAACATAGCTTGTGAATAAACACCACACAGTCATGACAAAACATCAGAGCGTAACATTTTGAGCATCACAAAAGTTACACCCACACAAAAAACAAATTTCAAAATAACATTTTCAGTATAAGGATTTCAATAAAACAAAATTATCCATGACTATAGAGATGTAATAATAATGTTTCACCTAGAGTATATTACAACATTTGAATGATGCTTTTATTGTAGGAAAAAAAAATCTTAAATTAGATTAGTTTTTTCATGGCTTCTTTCATGGCAAGTCCAAGCTGCAGTCTGTCTACATCAGAAGTCATTATGAAATTATTACCTTTTCAAATGTGAAGAATTTTGTGTAATGCACTTCACTGTTCTTTATGATATGTGATCGTATTGAACCAAAGCAGGTTTTGCTCTTCTATTGTTACAGTTGAAACGTATTTCAAGGATACCATTATATTTTAAAGTTCTCTTACCTTTGTGTACCAAACTAATTTAAACAGAAGCCAGACAGACACTAGTTAGTTGATGTTTACTTTAGGCTTTCCTCTGCTTGGGTCTTCATGTTTTTCCAGTATGGAGGTATATCTGCAGGCTTTGCATCATACTCCTCAGCAAACTGCTCATTGAATTCTGCCATCACATATTTCCAGTATGCTGAGGCCTCTATGCTGCGGTCTGGATCAATTTGCCAGTCTGGATAGATTTGGCTGTATTCCTTATATTTATGCCACTGATCTTTAGTGTCACGGCACTTGAAGCTTATGTCACTGTGCACCAATGATGTACAGATGTCTGTCACTAGTTTTTTAGAATTATCAAATCTGTAGCGCCCGAGACCTTCTGGTCTGTGGACTGAGAGAAAGTGTTTAGCGTGGACTTCTCCTCCAGCCTCACATGGTGCTTTACAGAATGGACACTGTTTCCCACAGCCCCACACTCGATTGAACAGCATGTCCTGTGGTTTGGTTTGAAGACTATCTATTTTGTTTTGAAAATCTCTTTGAGTTTTGTTCTGACTCTTTGATTGCCTGAGTAATTTCACTGATGACTTTATTGAGAAGCTCTTCCTCTAATTTGATCATTTTGTTCTCTGCTGTAAAGTGCTCTTTAACTTTATCAAAAATGAACTTTTTAACAAAGTATTCATATGATGCAATGAAATGCAAACATGTTTAAAATTTAGATTCAGCAAGAAGATTTTTCAAGACTGAAATCTGAAATGTTGTCCTTGTTCCAAAAATTGCTGAGTTTTCACCAATCACCATCTTGTCTGCCATTTCCATGCCCAACTTCTCAGACATGTATCTTTCCAAGGCAGGTTTTAGACAGTTACTCATGAATTCATCAGCTTTCTACTGACACTGGTCTCGTTCACGGTAAAGGTCAATGAAGTCAGAATGGTATGTTTTTTTCAAGTTCTCCAAGGCTGTTAGCGGGTTGTTTAGCTTGATGAATTGATTGTGAATGCTTTGAAATTCTCTGCTTGCAAAGCCACATATGTGTAATTTAAGGGACAGTTTAAAATCTTCCTTTAGCTCAAGATCTTCATGAGCTTTAAGTTTCTCATCAATCATGTTGAGAATTTCCCTGATGTATGTGTCATCATAATCATCCTTACAGTTCTCTGTTTCAACAAATTCCCAACAATCCCTGGTAAGGTTGTCTGACATTTCTTCAACCCTCTTGATCTTCTGAGCATTCCAGAGCTTATAAAAAAAGTTACCCTTGTGGACAACAAATTTTCCATGGCCTTGATTGTGCAGATCCTTCACTTTGTCTAAGCTTTGAGCCATTGAACTTCCTCTAGGTTGAAGATTGTTCCTCAAATGATGGAAGACTCTTGTCAGAATATCCTGTGGTTGGAACCCTGTGTCTGGCAATGTCCTGACAGTGTCCTGCCACATCTTTTCAAATGCTTCATTCAGCATGGAGTCTGACATGTCTGACTTTTTCTCCCGACAGTCTTTCAGCAAGTCCAGCACTTTTTCCTCCATTGTGTCCATGTATGTCTTTTTGATTCCTTCCACCTTCATCATTCCATTTCGACGTGAAAGAGCTGCATCCAGTTTTCTAGTGACAGAATTTGAAAGCTCTGTCTTTAAAGACTTTGCAGAGTTTATAAAGTCTTGTCGATAACTTTCCACAAGTTCAACATGACCTTCTCCTTGTTCGTAGTATGACTGGATCTTGTCAATAATTTCATCTTGTCCTTTTGAAAGCACACATTCTGCCTCTCGTAGTAAATGACAGTGGACATCTTCAACAGTGCACTCCTTTTTAAATTTTCCGTAGTTTAAGATCTTCGTTTCAGCTTTTAACGCCCATGTGTGCATTTGCTTTCTCAGTGTCCAGTCCCAGCTGTTGTACTCTGTGCACAGTTTCATGTATGCATCAGCCACCAGGCTATTTCTGAATCTAAATATGAACTTCTCAAATTTCACAGCAGTCCACAAGTCTTTGGTCCATTTAAGAAATTCATTGATTGTGCTGGGCTTGTAATATTTGAAGATGTCCATTATATGCTTTTTGAGAGCATACACAGACTCACTATAGCCAATACTCACTGGTGCCATTGGGGGGTTTCCATGCCACAATCCAGGGATGTAGTGGTCACCTGTCTCAGTGTCATAATACATCACATCTGTAAATTTCTTGAACTCCAGTTTGTTCTCCATTTTGGCTGCAGCTTGAGTCATTTCATCCAGTTGTTCCAACAGAAATTTACGGTCTCTCATATTTGAAACATGAGCTGAGACATCAGCAACATTCTGGTGTACAAACAAACAGGTGTGTTTCTTACCTATTTCTTCCATCCTGAGGAAGGCATGAACAATGATCTGTAAAATGTCTTTCATCTCTGTGGAGTTTTCCATGGCAATGTTGACAATTGTTACATCACTCAGTCCAACAACAAGTGTTGCCAGCTCATTGTCATGTTCATAGCTGTTGTCCAGTTGTGCGAGCTCAGGGGATTTCAGTCCTTCAGTGTCAATTATCACTATATAATCACAATGGAGTTCTGCTTTACGCTCTTCTGTTACTTTAATGAGCTGAATAAAGGCTCCCCTGGTGCACCTTCCACTGCTCACTGCAAACTGAACTCCAAACATGGTGTTCAGCAGCATTGACTTTCCTGAACTCTGGACACCCAAAACAGTGACAACCATAATCTTGTTTTTGGGCTCCACCAGTGTGTTTAATTCAGAAAACACACTAGTAATCCATTTCTCAGGGATATTTGAAGAATCTCCATCCACAAGTTAAAGTGAAAATCCATCCAGGAGTAGTTGAGCACAGAGTCTAGGTAAATGTTCCAGCTGTTTTTGGTAAAGTGCATTTTCTGGGAGTGAGACTGCAGCTTCATAAAGCTGGCTCATCTCTCGAATGAAATGCTCCACTTCTAAAGAACTGTCTGAAATCTTTTTATCAAGCTCAGCAATTTCTGTCTTGTTCCCACAAATATCTTGACATTTCTGTTTGTACAGTTCTCTGAGTTGAGGCAGTACTTCATGTGAGTGATTCTCCAAATTGATTCTCATCCATTTTAAGAAGTAGGCTTTTTCTGGTGTTGATATTGCACTGATAAAGCAGCTCATAGTAACTGATATGCCTGTTTCGTTTTGCTCTTCTCTTAGCTTCTTTTTCTCAATCTGAAGCTCATTTTTGTAGTCCTCAACACTCTTATCCCCAATTTTCTTCATTCGGCATTCCTCCTTGTCTAACTTTGCCAGTTTCATCAAGATTTCTCCTTGCAAGGGCAGCTCCTCCTTCTTGAACTGCACTATATCATTAATTTTTGAAGTGATTTCATCTGCCCTTGCTTTAGCATGCTGACATTCTTCAGTATCCTCATCCACCAAGATTCTCAGTTTTCGTGCAATCTCAGCTAAACGAACAACTGATATTTTGTGACTGTTGTTCTTAATTGCATCTTGCAACTTGCTTTGAATTTTTTCAACGAAGTCTGCATCATTCTGCTTGGCTTTAAAAATGAAATTACTTTTCTTCAGACTGAGCTTGCTGACTGTAGCTTTTATGCTGTTGTTTTTGGAGTCTCCCACAAAAAATAACTGAGGCATAGATTTCTGACTGGGGACTGAAATTAACTGTGAATCTAAAAGTTGGGATTCAAAGAACACAAACACAGCAGTTGAAGCCTCACAAAGAAAAGTGTACTGTGTTTCAAAGCTCTGAATGTCACCTCTCAAATTGGCAATCGCTACAGGTTCAGGAAAGACATCAATGTTCTCGTTTCCACAAGGAAGATACCAGGCCATCTCAACCAAGCCATCTGATATTTTCTTGTTGATGTTTCCACAATCCATGTTGAAGTGCACAAAGGTATCAGTGTACTGCTGTGGATTACTGAGCAACTTATTCAGAATCTCTGATTTGGAAATGTTGCATCTACCAAGTCTCACAAAAGACACTAAAGGCAATTCTGAGAGAGCAATCCTTTCTTCCACAAATGCACTTGGATCTGATAAAGAGTGTGGTCTGTATTTTTTCACAATATCTCTCATTGCCCATAGCATAAGAGTGATCTGACTGTTATCAGTGTTTGGAAGCAGGAGGGGAACCGCAAACTGACACATGGACATTTTTATGATCATTTCCTGCTGAAGAAAACTGTCAGAACAAAGAAACACAGCAGTCAAAATGTCTAAAATGTCAAAATGTCCTTCCTCAAGCAACGGTTTCTGATGTGAACAAGGAAATTCAGAACATTCTGATGAAGCACAAGACTGCAAATCGAATCATCATCCATGTGGGGAAGAATGATATTTGGAAAGAGCAGTCAGGACTCCTTAAGAAGGACTTCAGTGAACTCTTTGAAACACTTCGAAGACTCAAAGTTCAGTCGTTCATCAATGGACCACTTCCAGCAAGGGGAACAAATATGTTTTCACGGTTCCTTGGGCTGAACACATGGCTACAAAGATCTTGCAATATAAAAGGAGTGAATTTCATCGACAACTTCAATCTGTTCTGGGGCCATAGACAACTGTTTAAACTGGATGGCCTCCAACCTAACAAACTTGGAGCTAGAGTGCTTAAGGACAATATCTACTTTTCCCTCCGTCATCCCTCAGCAGAGTGTGTCAATTCATTCAGCACACACACACCAGGTCTGAGTCATCATGTGGTTGACATATCCCACAAGGACACTGATAACACCATCCAGCCACAACAAGCACTGCTGATGGACACTATCCCACCTGAGCCCTGCCCACAGAGCTCCTCACAGACAGACTGTGATGTATCAAAACAGATACAAGACTCAGCACCCAAGGACGACCTTCTGGAAAACAGCCAGGGAAGGCAGGACAACATATCACAGTCACTGGAAACACCAGAGACACAGCCCCTCTCACCGGACACATTATCCCTCTCTCCAGCATCTCCACTTCTGTGCTTCTCACAGAAAATGGAGGAATTGGTGTATGCTGGGAGTAAACTCTCTCACTCATTCGCTGCAAGCCCGCAAATATCACCAAAAAACTGCGGGCCCCCCAACCACCAAAGCCTGTGGGCCCTGCTCCTGTGAGAGCTCTCCGACCGCTGCCACAACGCCAGGGCCCAAACCTTCCATCTGCTGTAGGTGAACCAAAAACAAATGATAGCAGCTCTCAGTGATATGTGTCGGGTCCCCGCTATAATAGCAGCAACATTCACAAATGTTTACAGAACAAGCGGGAACCCAGTGTGCCTGTAGCTTTCTCTATTTCAGTTTTATCACGTGATAGAAAGTCTAAGGCCATCTCAAGCCGAAGGGCAAACTCATCTAATCTGCGGCCTATAATGCATCATACTAAGATTGATGTAAAGACACAAAGTACTGCCATCAAGTTAGCATTTTTAAACATTCGCTCACTAAAAAATAAATCATTTCTAATCAATGATTTTATAACCACAAACAATCTGGATTTTATGTTTCTAAACGAAACATGGCTAGAAGACAGCTGTAGTGCAACAGTCCTCAATGAAGCAGCCCCTCCTAACTTCACTTTCATGAGTGTCTGCAGGACTGTTAGGAGAGGTGGAGGTGTAGCTGCTCTATTTAAAGATGTCTATCAATGCAAGCAAATGTCATTTGGTCAGTACTTGTCTTTTGAATATCTAGGGATTGCGCTGAAAGGTGCTCCACGCATTCTGTTTATCATTATTTACAGGCCTCCAAAATACTCTCCAGCCTTTGTTGAAGAGGTCACAGAAATGCTATCAATGATTTCCTCAGAGTTTGACTGTTTTGCTATTGCAGGGGATTTTAATATTCATATAGATAATGCAGAAAACAAAATTACAAAAGAAATGATAACGGTGCTAAACACTATTGACCCACATGGACCCACACACAAAGGTGGACACACTCTAGATTTAATCATCAGTAGGGGTCTAAACATTTCATCCATTGTTATTAAGGACGTAGCACTATCTGATCACTTCTGTATTTTCTTTGATATATTGATCTCTGCTACCACTGAATCTAGATCTGTCTCTGTCAGAAGGAGATGCATTAACGAGAACACTAGTGTGCGGTTTATGGAGGCTATATCTCTAACACCATGCATTTCTGCAGACTCTGTTGATATTCTCCTTGATTCCTTTAACTCAAAAGTTAAGAATGTTATTGATGATATTGCTCCAATAATAGTCAGTAAGAAAACAAACAGGACAGAAATCAGTTTGGAGAAGATCAACAGCAGTTCAGACTATGAAAAAGACAATGCAGAAAGCAAGCTGAGTGGATGTGGCGGAAGACGAAACTTGAAATTCACTATAGCATCTATAAAGACAGCCTTCATGCTTTTAATGTGAAACTAGCCACAGCTAGACAGAATTTCTTCTCAAACCTTATAAACAGTAACTTAAAACAACACTCGTACTCTTTTTGCCACTGTTGAGAGACTGACAAACCCCCCAAGTCAGATTCCCAGTGAAATGCTCTCAGTTAGCAAATGCAATGAGTTTGCTTCCTTCTTTTCTGAGAAGATCATTAATATCAGGAAGGCGATTAGCACATCCTTAAGTAATGCAGAGGTCAGACAGATCTGGACGCAATATCAAAAAGATACTATGTCTATTTTTGAAGCAATTGATAGCAAAATTTTGCAGCATCTAAAATCGTCAACCTGCTATCTTGACACACTTCCCACATCTTTTTTTTTCAAAAGTGTGCTTAACTGTTTAGAAGCAGATCTCTTAGAAGTGGTGAACGCCTCACTTCTTTCTGGGACATTTCCAAACTCCCTGAAAACTGCAGTTGTAAAGCCCCTCCTGAAAAAGAACAATCTTGATAACACCATTTTGAGCAATTATAGACCAATATCTAATCTTCCTTTTATAGGCAAAATTATAGAAAAGGTAGTTTTTAATCAGCTGAACAAATACTTAAACTCCAAATGGATACCTGGACAATCTTCAATCTGGTTTCCGACTGCATCACAGCACAGAGACAGCGCTCATTAAGATAATAAATGATATTCACTTAAATTCTGACTCTGGCAAAATATCAGTGCTGGTATTGCTAGATCTCAGTGCTGCGTTTGACACTGTCGATCATAAACATACTACTAGAGAGACTGGAAAACTGGGTCGGGCTTTCTGGGATGGTACTCAAATGGTTCAGGTCATACTTAGAAGGTAGAGGTTATTATGTGAGTCTAGGAGAGCATAAGTCTAAGTGGACTTCCATGACATGCGGAGTCCCACAAGGCTCAATTCTGGCACCGCTCTTGTTTAGCCTGTATATGCTCCCACTAAGTCAGATAATGAGAAAGAACCAAATTGCCTATCACAGCTATGCTGATGATACCCAGATTTACCTAGCCTTATCGCCAAATGACTACAGCCCCATTGACTCCCTCTGCCGATGTATTGATGAAATTAATAGTTGGATGTGCCAGAACTTTCTTCAGTTAAACAAGGAAAAAAAACTGAAGTTATTGCATTTGGAAAAAAAGATGAAGTTTTCAAGGTGAATGCATACCTTGACTCAAGGGGACAACCAACTAAAAATCAAGTCAGGAATCTTGGTGTGATTCTGGAGACAGACCTTAGTTTCAGTAGTCATGTCAAAGCAGTAACTAAATCAGCATACTATTATCTAAAAAACATTGCAAGAATTAGATGTTTTGTTTCCATTCAAGACTTGGAGAAACTTGTTCATGCCTTTATCACCAGCAGGGTGGACTACTGAATGGTCTCCTCACCGGCCTTCCCAAAAAGACCATTAGACAGCTGCAGCTCATCCAGAACGCTGCTGCCAGAATTCTGACTAGAACCAGAAAATCTGAGCATATCACACCAGTCCTCAGATCCTTACACTGACTTCCAGTTACATTTAGGATTGATTTTAAAGTACTTTTACTCGTTTATAAATCACTCAATGACCTAGGACCAAAATATATTGCAGATATGTTCACTGAATATAAACCTAACAGACCACTCAGATCATTAGGATCGAGTCAGTTAGAAATACCAAAGGGTTCACACAAAACAAGGGGAGTCCGCCTTTAGTTACTATGCCGCCCGCAGTTGGAATCAGCTTCCAGAAGAGATAAGATGTGCTAAAACATTAGTCACATTTAAATCTAGACTCAAAACTCATCTGTTTAGCTGTGCATTTGTTGAATGAGCACTGTGCGATGTCCGAATTGATTGCACTGTATTTTACATATTCACTGTATTCTATGTAAAATAATTTTCTATTTTTAACTGTTTTAAATTCATTTTAAATAAGTAAATTTTTAAATCATTTCCAATGTTTTAAAATTGCTTGTTTTATGTTTTTAAAATTGCTTGTTTTATTTTTGTTATTATTCTTCTTCATGATTATTTTACCTTCTTTTATGTAAAGCACTTTGAATTACCATTGTGTACGAAATGTGCTATATAAATAAACTTGCCTTGCCTTGCCCTGCCTAAAGGATTAACTGACTGAGGACAGTCTGATTCATTCTCCTGATCATCATCCCACTCTGAATCTTCTGTCCCATCTGATGAGGAACACTTAACACTCCTCGCTGTCCTTTGTAGCATCATCAGTCTCTTCAAGAACAGCCATGGCAGATCTGAAAGGGACTGAACAGGCACATCTGTGATACTTGTCTTGTCAATCTGCAGCACTGTGTGTAGAGTGAGCTTCTTATCATAGTACTCCACCAAACCCAAGTTTTCCAGCAGTTTCTTCATGATGTTCTCTGTAAACGAGACTGTAGTGTGTTATTTTTGTTGTATTTTTTCAAGTAAGCAATGTTTTTGTGATTTTTTATTTATTGGATAAAATGCTGCACATTTTTCTTTGTGAAATTGAAATATGTCAAATAACAAAACTAAATTGCAAATTTAAAACGAATCTAAAATCAAATAAATAACACAAAACAACTCTCTTCATAAACATAAACCAAGGCTTTGACTGTGCCCTTTCCATATAGAGGCACAATGCATTTTAATCATGATCCAAGCAAAGATGTATGGAATGCCATATTTGCCATATTTAGAAGTAAGTAAATAAATGAATGTACAAATAAATGTAAAATAAAAAGAAGAAGAAAAGCTATTATATATATATATATATATATATATATATATAATTATTTATAATTTTATATCCTTATTTATATCCTTATTTTAATTTTTTTCCACTTTTATTTATTTTTTCTTTTATTTATTTATACATTGATTTATTTCAACTTTTATTTTCACATTTATGTATTTATTTCCACATATATTTTATTTCTACATTTATTTATTTCTACATTTCTTTGTCCGTAGGGTAATGAGGAGGGCGTGTTTTATCTCAGGCAATCTGGCCAGAGTAGGCGAGGGGTAAAGTCCTAAAGGGGTCATAGGATGCTTTTTTTTTTAAAGATCATTATTTTTCTGTATTTGGTGTAACAGAATATGTTGATATGCTTTAATGTTCAAAAAACATATTATTTTTCAAATACTGCCTCTCTCAAACACGTCATTTTCTACAAAGTCTCTCCTTCTGACAAGTGCAGTCTGCTCTGATTGGCCAACTGACCCAGTGCATTGTGATTGGCCGAACACTGCAAGCACTCGCCGGAAATGTAAAGCCCCTTTCCATAATCGCATAAAAGCTTCATCTTTCAAAATAAATGTAAAGACAGTTAATAATGTCCTTAGTTTTACCATCAGTTCAAGCCCGAAAGGGGAACAGAGTCGTGTGACATACACAGTGATGAAGCTCGTATGTGTTTGCAGTACACAAGCCATGGATGGTTAAGACAGCTGACTCCACTGTGTGACCCTCTCTCTCTCTCTCACACACACACACACACACACACACACACACACACAATGTGCAGAACTCTGCATTTGAACAGTCAACAGCAAATACTTAAACTAATAACTGTCAGGTCTCTGGGCTAATCACCTGCCTTTTGGGGTTGTTACTGAGTGTTTGTTGTGAGTTTGGATGGTTTGACAGCTCACCGCGTGTGTCTGTTTGATTGTTGTTTCCCCGCCCTCCTTGTTTCTCCGCTTGTTACCTAGATTGGTTGCCACCTGGTCCCTGTTACCTCTAATGTCTTCCCTTTATAGTTCCCTGTGTTTCTCTGTTTGTTGTCAGACTGTTGTTACTCGTACCGATAGCTCCGACCTTTTAGTTTGTCTGTGTACTCATCTTGTGTCTTGTCATCAGGCTCCTGTGCTCGTAGCAGTTTATCACAACCCTACTTTCACGTGAATTCAGTTTTCAAGAAATCCTCACGCTGTCATCTGTACCCTGGTCTCGGCTGTTGAGCAAGCAGTCACTCGGGTTAGTGATCCAACCCACCGGCCACCCCTCTCTGGTCGTTGTTTTGGCTGATGTCGGTCGCCGCCGCCCTCTTCCTCTCTCGATCGGGTGACGGCATTCCTCAAGCGGACTGTGGAACTATCATTCACCTGCTCTGTCTCCTCTGCTTAATAAAGGCTCTGTTTAATCCGCTACTGAATCCAGCCCGTTTATCCTGACAGAACAGTCTGACCAAGACATGGATTCAGCGGGATCTGATCCACTTCGCTCGGCTCTCGTGCAGCAGGGAGTTTTATTAGGACAGCATGCCACCCAGCTCAACACTACCGCGCAAGATGTGGACGCTCTTAATGCCCGGATCTCTGAGCTCGTCACACGGGTGGAGAGCCTTCAGCGGGAGACGATGAGCCGGGGTTCCGTTCTTCACACGGGTACGTCTCAGGATCCCGAGCCACACGCCAACAATCCGCCGGTCTACGATGGCGATCCTAATGCCTGTCAAGCCTTTCTCTCCCAGTGTTCGCTGGTGTTTTCTCTGCAGCCCCGACGTTACGCCAATGAAGAGGCCAAGGTGGCTTATGTCCTTACACTACTTTCGGGCCATGCCCGCGAATGGGGAATCGCCGTGTGGAGATCGCGGGCTCCTTGTTGCGCCACCTTCGCGGATTTCAGTCAAGAGATGGCCAAGTTGTTAGATCGCTCTGCCCGGGGTGATGAGGCGGCGGCGCAGTTATCGCGGCTGTCACAGAGGAGGAACTCAGTCACTGATTATGCCATACAGTTCCAGACGTTAGCCGCGGCGTGCGGCTGGAATGAGAGCGCGCTGCGCGCACGTTTTCTCGAGGGGCTGGACTTTGCCATTGCCGACGAACTTGCGGCCATAGAACTTCCGCGGGATTTGGATAACCTGATAGATCTCGCACTCCGTGTGGAGGGCCGTCTCAGCCGCCGCCGCAAACATCGGCAAACTCCCGCTCCATGGCGCCACCTGGAGGCCTCTTCGGCCAGTGCAACCAGCCATCAGCTCTCGGAGGAGGAACCCATGCAACTGGGTCGTCTCCGGCTTACGCCGCAGCAGAAACAAGAGCGTCTGTCTTCGGGGGTGTGTCTGTATTGTGGCAAAGGAGGCCACTTCGCCCTTCAGTGCCCGGTAAAAGCCAGAGCCCACCAGTGAGGCGGAGAGTCCTGGTGGGCACTTTTCACAGTTCAAGCTCTCCAGCAGCACGCACTCTGCTGCCGTTTCAACTCTCCCTTCAGGGGGTTCACATGCTGGTCTCGCCTTTGTGGATTCGGGGGCTGAGGGGAACTTCCTCGATGCTGCTTCTGCTCGCAGTTGGAACATCCCGTTTATTCCTTTGGCTAGTCCCGTGTCGGCATGGTCATTAGCGGGCAGTCCCCTTACCACCATCACCCATGTCACACCCAGTGTTAGCCTTCACATCGCTGGCAACCATTGTGAGCAGATTGAACTATATATTATCGATTCTCCGAAGGCTCCATTAATACTAGGACATCCCTGGTTGCATAAGCACAACCCACACATTGACTGGGTTAGTAATTCAGGTTTTATCCTGGAGTTTGTCTTGTCACGTGTCGTGTTTGGGTGCTGCTTTTTCTCCCGTCTCTGTGTCTTGTGTTTCACAGGTGGATTCCTCGGATCTGACTGGTGTCCCGGCGGAGTACTATGATCTTCGAGCAGTCTTCAGTAAGGCCCGGGCCACCTCGCTACCTCCGCATCGCCCTTACAACTGTGCCATTGACCTTCTCCCGGGCTCTTCTCCGCCTAAGGGTCGTCTATATTCCCTTTCGGGTCCTGAAAGAGAGGCTATGGACAAGTATATAAGTGAATCACTTCAGGCTGGGCTCATCCGCCATTCCTCCTCTCCCGCTGGTGCGGGCTTTTTCTTCGTGCAGAAGAAGGACGGGTCCCTGCGCCCCTGTATTGATTACCGAGGTTTGAATGACATTACTATAAAGAAAAGGAACCCCCTACCTTTAATGTCTTCTGCTTTTGAATTGTTGCAGGGAGCTTGGGTCTTCACCAAGTTAGACCTCCACAATGCCTACCATTTGGTGCGCATTCGAGAGGGGGATGAGTGGAAAACGGCGTTTAACACCCCTTTGGGACACTACGAGTATTTGGTTGTTCCGTTTGGCCTTACCAATGCTCCGGCCGTTTTCCAGGGACTCGTTAACAGCGTGTTGGGTGACATGATTAATCAATTTGTCTTTGTGTATCTGGATGATATCTTGATTTTCTCCCCCTCTCTCCAGTTATACACCCAGCACGTCAGACGGGTTCTCCAGCGGTTATTAGAGAACCAGTTGTTTGTCAAGGTGGAGAAGTGCGAATTCCACGCTGAGTCTGTTACGTTCCTTGGCCATATCATCTCCACGAGAGGGATTAAACCTGATCCCGCTAAGATAGAAGCTGTCGCCCAGTGGCCGGTCCCTGATTCCCGTAAGGCTCTGCAGCGTTTCCTGGGTTTTTGCCAACTTCTACCGGCGATACATCAGGAATTTTGGTCAGATCGCTGCACCGCTCACGGCCTTAACCTCCACCAAGGTGTCCTTCAGATGGAACCAGGAGGCTCAGGTAGCCTTTGACATTTTGAAGTCCCGTTTTGTCTCTGCACCTGTTCTGTTGGTTCCAGATCCTGAGGCTCAGTTCATTGTCGAGGTTGATGCTTCGGACGTTGGGGTTGGCGCAGTTCTATCTCAGCGTTCCCTCCGTGACGGGAAGGTGCACCCGTGTGCATTCTCTCGTCGTCTCAGCCCTGCAGAACATAACTATGACATTGGCAATCGAGAGCTGTTGGCGGTGAGATTGGCTTTGGGGGAGTGGCGTCACTGGTTGGAGGGGTCGGCGCAGCCCTTCTTGGTCTGGACAGATCACAAAAACCTTGAATACATCCGTTCGGCCAAGAGGCTGAGCTCGCGTCAGGCTCGCTGGGCGCTCTTCTTTGGCCGATTCAACTTCACCCTCTCGTACCAGCCGGGATCCAAGAACGTCAAACCCGATGCTCTCTCTCGCCTGTTCGGGGCCCCCGAGGGGGAGCTTGCAGCCGAAGCTATCCTTCCTGAAGGTGTGGTGGTCGGAGCCCTTTCGTGGGGTATCGAGCAGCGAGTTGAGGAGGCCGGTCGAGGGGTGCAAGTGCCGGGAGAGTGCCCGGCGGGCAGGCTGCCGGTGCCGGCTGCGCTGCGCTCTGAGGTCCTTCAGTGGGGTCACGCATCCAGGTTGGTCTGCCATCCAGGTATTCATGATAACGTTGTTTGCCATCCGACAACACTTTTGGTGGCCTGCTATGGCTGACGATGTTAGACAGTTAGTGTTGGCCTGCCCCACATGTGCCCAATGTAAGCCCTCCTAATGGTCTGCTCAATCCTCTCCCTATCCCTTCCCGCCCTTGGTCACACATTGCCCTTGATTTTGTCTCTGGGCTTCCTCCGTCGAAGGGTAACACTGTGATTCTCACGGTGGTGGTGGATCGCTTTTCCAAAGCGGTTCATTTCATTCCCCTGCCCAAACTGCCCTCCGCCCGGGAGACCGCCCAACTGGTGGTGGATCACGTCTTCCGTCTCCATGGTTTGCCGGTGGATGTAGTTTCAGATAGGGGTCCCCAGTTTGTCTCCCGGTTCTGGAGGAAATTTTTTGCAGACAGATTGGGGCCTCTGCGAGTCTGTCATCAGGTTTCCATCCCCAGACCAATGGGCAGTGCGAGCGGGCCAACCAGGATCTAGGAAGAATGCTCCGCTGTCTGACATCCAACAATCCGAGTTCCTGGTGCCAACAGCTCTCCTGGGTAGAATACGCTCATAACACCCTTCCTGTGGCGGCGGCAGGTATGTCTCCCTTTGAGTGTGCTGTTGGTTATAACCCACCTCTGTTCCCTTCACAGGAACCCGATGCAGCGGTTCCGTCCGCCCTGGTTTTCGTCCAGCGCTGCCGTCGCACCTGGGAGAAAGTCAGGAGGGTCTTGGTCCAAGCCTCTGGCCGAACCAAGACCGCAGCCGATCGTCGCCGGTCCTCTCCTCCTGCCTATGTGTGTGTGGTCAGCGGGTTTGGCTTTCTACCAAGGATCTGCCTCTCCGGGCGCCTTCTCGTAAACTGGCGCCCAGATTCATTGGGCCGTTCCGCATCACCAAGGTGGTTAATCCGGTGGCGATCAGACTCAAGCTTCCTCCTACTATTGGTCGGGTTCACCCGGTGTTTCACGTTTCTAAGGTCAAACCGGTGTTCTCTTCGCCCCTTAATCCTGCTTGTGATCGCCCCACCCCCCCACCCCCTCATCTTGTGGATGGATCTCCTACCTATACGGTTATGAGATTACTCGATGAGCGGCGCCGAGGCAGGGGGGTTCAGTATCTCGTGGACTGGGAGGGTTATGGTCCAGAGGAGAGGTGCTGGGTTCCATCCCGGGACATTTTGGACCGCTCGTTGATCGAGGACTTCCGTCGGTGACGAGGTAGGCCCCTTCCTGGAGAGCGCCGGGTGGCGCCCCTGGGAGAGGGGGTACTGTCGGGTCTAATCACCTGCCTTTTGGGGTTGTTACTGAGTGTTTGTTGTGAGTTTGGATGGTTTGACAGCTCACCGCGTGTGTCTGTTTGATTTGTTTCCCCGCCCTCCTCCTTGTTTCTCCGCTTGTTACCTAGATTGGTTGCCACCTGGTCCCTGTTACCTCTAATGTCTTCCCTTTATAGTTCCCTGTGTTTCTCTGTTTTTTGTCAGACTGTTGTTACTCGTACCGATAGCTCGGACCTTCTAGTTTGTCTGTGTACTCACCTTGTGTCTTGTCATCAGGCTCCTGTGCTCGTAGCAGTTTATCACAACCTCCTTTCATGTGAATTCAGTTTTCAAGAAATCCTCACGCTGTCATCTGTACCCTGGTCTCGGCTGTTGAGCAAGCAGTCACTCGGGTTAGTGATCCAACCCACCGGCCACCCCTCTCTGGTCGTTGTTTCGGCTGATGTCGGTCGCCGCTGCCCTCTTCCTCTCTCGATCGGGTGACGGCATTCCTCGAGCGGACTGTGGAACAATCATTCACCTGCTCTGTCTCTTCTGCTTAATAAAGGCTCTGTTTAATCCGATACTGAATCCAGCCCGTTTATCCTGACAAATAACAAAACATACTTACAGTAGCGGATTCAGAAGCGCCAGATTGTCGTAGCAAAGTCAGAATCACCTCAAATCCTAGGTTCACAAAACCGTTGTCCATAAAATGCATTGCTGTTCTGTTGTAAGTAATCTTAAAGATTCCTAAATGCATCTACTTTCAGAAGGCCAAATAAAGTGCTTTCGTCTAGATACACACAGCATCTCCCTGACATGACTGCTTCAACACTAACTGCGGTTACTGAAACCACGCCTACTTTCTTTGCGTGAACATTTGGGCAGCATTACGCAAATATTTCCACATAGTGACGTAAAGATATGGGGGCGGGTTTGAATGAGCCGTTTTAGGGGGGCGTGGCAGAGTCTTAACTTTGATAAAGAATATCTCTTTGGATTTGAGACTTTAGTCTTTGCAACTTTACAGATCTTTTTATTCACCAAGAGCTTTTAACACTCCAAAGAGAAAGGAAAAATTTAAATCGCATCATATGACCCCTTTAATGCAAAACATATTCAAGACTTTTTCTTTTCAAGACTTGCGGTTTTTGTAAGTTTTTTTGTCTGTTTGTTTGTTTGTTTTTGGTTTGGCAGAATTTGTTAAGTTGTGACACGCCAGTCGTTAAAGGGGGTGGGGGGGGCTGGGGGGTACAAAGCTGTTTCATGCATTCAGAGTTGTTTAAACTGTTAAAGAGTTGTATTCTTTTGCTTTTGGCATGGACAAAATTTCAAAAAACAATTTGGACGTATGATGGAGTATTTTTGTGCTAAAAATCTTACTTCTGGGTTTGTACAAGTTTCAGAGAGTTTTTTTCTTTTTTTCGATTGTGGCTCTTTATGACATAGACAAGGATGGAACTCCTTATATGGGCATCTCTCCCGGAAGACTAGAGCAATAGTGAGATCGCACCCATCAACGCACTTCATTCAGCAGCGCTGCATGGGACTTACTTGGGAAGAATGTCTCTAAAGAAGTGTGTTTTTGGTTGGAAAGATAACTTTGTTCAGCTTTTAAAGAACCCAACGTTATATAAACAGTGGATGCAGTTTGTTATTCGGGAGCAACAACTCAGTTTCACAAGTGTGTTTGTTGACAAGCGTTTTATAAACAAGGCCCAGCTCAACGCTGTATTGTTTAATACTGAAGTCCCAGCTATAAAAGATCCCAGTCATGATTCAGAACTGCAGACGGTAAGTGAAACTGCATCAAATGTCTGTGTTTTGTTGGCAGTCAGAGCTCAAGTGTTCGTCAATCTTTAGCTCCGCCCATGGCACGCCTCCAGCATCTCAGCTTATTCTGGAGAGAATAGTAAAGCTGTATCTTTCTTTTATAAGTATGATAAAACTAAAGACTTATTGGAGATATGAAGGATGTATTACTACTCTATAGGTACTCAAGATTAACATGAGATTGGGTGAAACCATGTGTGTTATGTCCCCTTTAAGTGTGTAGACTGACTCAGTCATTAGGTGTGTGCTCCTCTCTGACTGTCAGAGAATCTGCTCCTGTCAATGGTGACAGTCTTTTAGTGTGTTGAGGTCAGAATGTTTCTGCTAGTCCTGTAGTGACCATTGCAATAACCAATGAATTTCAGTCCTGGAGAGCCCACACAGCCCTGCAGACTTTAGCTCCAATCTTGATAAAAAACTCACCTGCCTGGCTTTCTAGACCTTGATTGGCTTTGTTTGATTAGGGATAGAGCTGAAGTCACTGTGGCTCTCGACCAACATTGACTTAGACTTATTAGACTAATTAGATTGGTTATAATTCTTACTGTCAGTTTACAGTTTACCAGTTAAGCTGGGACCACAGTACAGGACTATTCTGACCTCAGCACACTAAAAGACTGTCACCATCGACAGGAGCAGATTCTGTGTCCGTCAGAGAGGAGCACACACCAAATGACTGAGTCAGTCTGAACACTTAACGACTTGTGCGTCACGACTGGACAAACTCTGCTGAACCCCACAACCGAAAACAGTGGTGTCAGTCACAAATATTAAATGTTTTTAGGCTACAAGCTCCGTTCCCATGGACACCTTGTGTTTGATCAAATTCTGGATATTTCCAGCCTAAATCCATATCTAAAGCCGTGTCGACACCAAGAGAACCCATTATAATCAGTTGATGCATGACCACACGGGAAGTGGTGCGAGGCACAAATCTTCTACAGTAGCCTAACTGATGCCTCCTATCCCGAATCTTTGAAACATGCATTGCATGTGTTGAAAGTGAAACCTAAAAAAAAAAAACAGCTCGCATAAGAAAGCGATTGTACGTTTTCGCAAGCTTCCAGCCGAAACAATAACCGGTGATATAAGACTTCGTTTGGGCACCACAAAGTGTCACTGTGGCCCCAAAGCTTACCCCTCTCCAACAAATAAACAAATAAATGTAGAAATAAATAAATGTGGAAATAAATAAATCTTGAAATAAAAAGAAATAAATATGTAAATAAATACATAAATGTGAAAATAAAAGAAAAATAAATGTTGAAATAAAATAAAAAAATGCGGATATAAATAAATAAATAAGGAAATACAATATAAATAATTATTTATTTTTGCTTTTTCCCCTTTTCTTTGCATATTTATTTATATATTTATTTATATTAGATTTTTTTTAAACTTTTTGTTGTACATTTATTTATTTATTTATTTACTTACTTACTTATTTCTAATTATGGCAGTGATGGCATTCCATAGAAACAGTGGGTTTCATGACCCTTTAAGGACACCGACAGCAGCTAGTTACTTTTGCATCTTTTTGTGTTTGCATGTTTAAACTGGCAAGGTGTATTTTTGTTCGTTCAGGTGCAGAAGGACACGCAGGAAAGCTTGGTTCGGTGTTCGTGCATCTGAGACATGCTTCTCTGTGTGCGCACCGAACACAGCGCTCAAGTACTCTGTCGAGTTCTCGCGTCTTGTAAATGCTCTATAACTGTCCATAGCATTAGCAGTTTCTCCGCTGAACACGACTCCAGTTCGGGTATGAGAATCAGCGCCGTTAAGGTGGCAACAGAATAACAGAGACTGGTCTATCGTTTCACCAGATAAGACCCTTATTCCTCGGCTGGGATCATGTAGAGCCCTTTATAGCTGCATTGAAACTGTAATTTGGAAGTTCAAACCTTTGGGAACCATAGAAGTCCACTATATGGAGAAAAATCCTGGAATGTTTTTCCTCAAAAACGTAATTTCTTTGCAAATGAAGAAAAGACATGAACATCTTGGATGACATGGGGTTGAGATAATTATCAGGAGATTTTTATTCTGGAAGTGAACTAATCGTTAGATCAAGCCCTCATTGGATTGCACTGATCATTTGCCGCTCTTAAAATAGGGCCCATCAAGTCCACAACCAAACTAAATATCTTGTTGCACATTAATGCAGATGAATTGATTGCTTCTGTGAAATTGTCACTCTGTGTCAATATAAAAGATTGTAGCATGATACTGGCTGATGAAGCAATAG
Source organism: Cyprinus carpio (assembly GCF_018340385.1). Lineage (NCBI taxonomy): Eukaryota > Metazoa > Chordata > Actinopteri > Cypriniformes > Cyprinidae > Cyprinus > Cyprinus carpio. The sequence goes on along the minus strand of NC_056581.1, from coordinate 2,646,849 downwards.
ATAGAAAGGTGATACGGATACTTATTCAAGGAATAAGGAATAAGACTGGATGTGGCAGCACTGTTTTCTTTCATTTTCTGGTGTACTATTAAACAGAGGAGATGATGATGCCATAAACAGAAATTTTAAAAGATTTACCTAATTACAAAGAATGGTAATGGGTCCATTTGCTTTCATTGTAGAAAAAAAAAGAAAGAAAAGATTTATCTGAAAGTGTGAAAAGCTTATCATTATGTAAATATGTTTGCACACTATGCAATTCCAAGGTATATTCAAAGGTCCAATTTTAAGTATTACTAATGTCTAATTGTTATGTATTTGTACACAAATTGTTATGTAGTTAACTGACTCACTGGTGTACAGAAGAGGAATGTAGACACGGGGACATTTAAAACAAAGATCATAGTTAAATATAGCCTTTTTAGAAAAGTTATATCAGGAATAATCATATTGGCAGCTTAGTTGGCAGGAAACCATGTCTCATTTGAGTTTACATCCAGGACCGGATTTACCTTTTATTGTGACACTATTAATATATGTATAATACTACCACCCCAAATAGGGTTACCACCTTCAGCGAGGCAAAATAAGGGACACCCATTCACAACACCCCCCCCCCCCCCCCCCAAAAAAAATGATGACAATGGAAGCAATCTTTAAATTATAAAATTATCAAAATTATTAATTATTATTAGGTTTAGGTATAGGTATAGGGAAGGTATAGTTCACCCAAAAATAAAATAAAAAAAATTATCATAATTTACCCAGGTTGTCCTAAACCTGCATAAAATTATTATTATTATTATTATTGTTCTGTTGAACATGAAAGAAGATACTTTGAAGAATGTGGTTAACTAAACAGCTTCTGGTCCCCAGTAACTTTCATAGTAGAGAAAAAAAAACTATCAGAGTCATTGGGGACAAGAAACTGTTTGGTTACCTCAAAGTATCATCTTTTATGTTGCTGTATCTTAAACAGAAGAAAGAAATTATTACAGGTTTGGAAGAACTTATGGCTGTGTAAACCATAGATACGTATAGATATCTATGGTGCAAACGATAAAAAAATAAAAATAAAAATAAAAATCATTTTTGGGTGAACTATCCCGTTAAGTCAGACAATCCATCATGACCAACTGAGCTGATTCTCTGCAAACAGCGAGTTCAACATTAGTTACTGGACAGACCCATTGATAACTTTCCCATTCAGCTCTACATCTGGAGAGTCTTGTGATCGAAGGGCGGATGTGAGCTCTAGATGTTTTAAACCGTGCAGGTTTAGCGAATGCTGCGCTCGCGTGAAAGGGCTTTAACGTTCTGGAGACTCCGTCGCCATGGAAACAAAGACTCCAAAATGCAATCATGAGCAAATGAGCTTCTCTAATACTTCTGAAATTGATTTAATTATAATTGCTATTCGTATTATAAACAATGAGATGTTGCGTCTGTGTTTTTTAATTTGTGCATTGTCATCACCCACTGAACTTTCCACTCCGACTGGCGCTTTTTTCTGACTTCAACGCTAAAAGATGGTTTGTGCAGGCTGTTAGTAAATTTAATATCAAGGGTTTAATGCATTACACCATGCTAATTGTTTTTTAAACATGTTTTAGAATGTCCCCATGGCCCATGCACATTATGTTGATGATAAAAAGGGACAGGTGAGTCACATCTCGTGGTTTCAGGTTGATAAAAAGGGACAGGAGTGCAATAAGTCCGAGACGTGAGATGTTTACTCACAATTAAGAAAAAAAAAGAGTCAGATTTGTGAGATAATAAGTCTCATTTAGATAAAAGGGCTTCTGTAGTTATAGTCAGACCACTGAAACTTGTGCATACACTGCATCTCACTGGATAATTACAATTAATAGCAGTAGTGATTTTTGGAAATGTAATCTAATATTTCTCACTGACACACTAAAGAAATCTTTTTTTTATTATTACTGGATACGTGTAATATGATCAAGAGTAATATATCTTTCTCTGCAAAATTACATATTAGACTTTTCAGTTTCAGTTTTCCTGTCAGTCATGTGGTTTGCAGGAATCTGAATGAATAATTAATGCAGGTCTGGAAGGCATTCAAATTTTCCATTATCCTAACTTTGGTCAGTTATGTCAGCTGTTAAGAAGCTGTGACAGGAGTAGGCTACATGTGGTGTGTGTTTCACATTTTTAGTCTGTTTTGGTTTAGTTTTCCTTGTGTTGCCCTGTCTAATTCCTGGTTAGTTTCCTCATTTGTTAAAGGTCCTACACACCTGGTTCTGTTCTCCCTGATTACTCTCTTCTTGTAGCTAAGCCCTGAGTTTCCTTAGTTTCATTGTCAGCTTCTGTGTGTGTGTGGGGTTGTACTTCTCTACTCCTGAGTTTTCTTGTTCCAGATGGATTTACTTATTAAAATACTGTATCGTCATGCATTTAATTACATACAGTGGTGTATTTTCATATGAAAGAGGATCTGACTTCAAATAATTTCATATTCTTAGTGAAAATGAACTGTCTGGGTGATGAAAAGCAGATGTTATATCAGAATGGTGCCAGTCTGCATTAATTATTCATTCAGATTCCTGCAAACCACATGACTGACAGAAAAAACTGAATCTTGATCATATTACACGTATCCAGGAATCATTCACTTCAATAAGGGGATTTTAGATGTTGATCTAATATAACCTCACTTTTGTAACTGAGATCACATCATCTCCCCTTCTGTTGTTTGGTACAGTCCTGTGAGATAAAAGAGCAGCGGGGCCAGTGGTGGTCAACCTTTCCTTCAGACAGCATCAGAGAAGCTTTCCAGGTCCAGGGTAAGTGCCTGTAATTTCTTTTCATATGTAGCATTAATTTATATTCATGGCTGCTTGTGACCTACAGTACTGTGCAAAAATCTTAAGCATAAAAAAAGGATTTCAATTATGTCTGTTGCTTTAGTGTGTCAGTGAGAAATATTAGATTACATTTCCAAAAATCACTACTGCTATTAATTGTAATTATCCAGTGAGATGCAGTGTATGCACAAGTTTCAGTAGTCTGACTATAACTTCAGAAGCCCTTTTATCTAAATGAGACTTATTATCTCACAAATCTGACTCTTTTTTTTTTTCTTCTTTTTTCTCGCAATTGTGAGTAAACATCTCACGTCTCGGACTTATTGCACTTAAACAATTTTACAGGACCTGAAACCACGAGATGTGACTCACCTGTCCCTTTTTATCATCAACATAATGTGCATGGGCCATGGGGACATTCTAAAACATGTTTAAAAAACACTTAACGTGTATTAAACACTTGATATTAAATTTACTAACAGCCTGCACAAACCATCTTTTAGCGTTGAAGTCAGAAAAAAGCGCCAGTCGGAGTGGAAAGTTCAGTGGGTGATGACAATGCACAAATTAAAAAAACACAGACGCAACATCTCATTGTTTATAATACGAATAGCAATTATAATTAAATCAATTTCAGAAGTATTAGAGAAGCTCATTTGCTCATGATTGCATTTTGGAGTCTTTGTTTCCATGGCGACGGAGTCTCCAGAACGTTAAAGCCCTTTCACGCGAGCGCATCATTCGCTAAACCTGCACGGTTTAAAACATCTAGAGCTCACATCCGCCCTTCGATCACAAGACTCTCCAGATGTAGAGCTGAATGGGAAAGTTATCAATGGGTCTGTCCAGTAACTAATGTTGAACTTGCTGTTTGCAGAGAATCAGTTCAGTTGCACATGATGGATTGTCTGACTTAACAGGATAGTTCACCCAAAAATTATTATTATTATTTTTTTTAATTATTTTTTTTTTTTATCGTTTGCACCATAGATATATATGGATATACGTATCTATGGTTTACACAGCCATAAGTTCTTCCAAACCTGTAATAATTTCTTTCTTCTGTTAAAGATACAGCAACATAAAAGATGATACTTTAAGGTAACCAAACAGTTTCTTGTCCCCAATGACTCTGATAGTTTTTTTTCTCTACTATGAAAGTTACTGGGGACCAGAAGCTGTTTAGTTAACCACATTCTTCAAAGTATCTTCTTTTATGTTCAACAGAAAAATAATAATAATAATAATAATTTTATGCAGGTTTAGGGCAACCTGGGTAAATTATGATAATTTTTTTTTTTTTTTTTTTTTTTGGGTGAACTATACCTTTAAAGTGACAGACAAATCCGTGCTAATAAAGGTATAGGCCATTGTTTGATTAAAGTTTGGATAGTCTGTTAATATACTATTCCATACATTATCAGAGCTTGGTAGACATAATTATTACATTTCTAGACATGATTAGACAGATCAATTAATAGATTATAATTAATGTTAGACGCCATTTATTAATTTATCACTTGTATTTATCATAAATATATACATAATAATAATATATGTGAAATGAAATCTGCCATTTTAAAAAGTTTAAGAAATCCTAAATTATTTAGATAAAAATGGGACAAATAATTGCACAATAATGTAGCCTTAATTTAAGCAAATTAATAAAAAATAAATAAATAATAAAATTCATCCCATTCAGGTAACAGCTGCAGAACTGTAAAAAAAAAAAAAAGAAAAAAAAAAAAAATCCTAATAATAATTAATAATTTTGATAATTTTATAATTTAAAGATTGCTTCCATTGTCATCCTTTTTTTTGGGGGGGGGGGGGTTGTGAATGGGTGTCCCTTATTTTGCCTCGCTGAAGGTGGTAACCCTATTTGGGGTGGTAGTATTATACGTATATTAATAGGGAAGAGGGGCCCAAAATGTTCTTTTGCCTATGTCACAATAAAAGGTAAATCCGGTCCTGGATGTAAACTCAAATGAGACATGGTTTCCTGCCAACTAAGCTGCCAATATGATATAACTTTTTCTAAAAAGGCTATATTTAACTATGATCTTTGTTTTAAATGTCCCCATGTCTGAAGGTTGGATTGGTCTACAACGAAGAAGAACCCACGTCTTGCATCAACATTCCTCTTCTGTACACCAGTGAGTCAGTTAACTACATAACAATTTGTGTACAAATACATAACAATTTAGACATTAGTAATACTTAAAATTGGACCTTTGAATATACCTTGGAATTGCATAGTGTGCAAACATATTTACATAATGATAAGCTTTTCACACTTTCAGATAAATCTTTTCTTTCTTTTTTTTTCTACAATGAAACCAAATGGACCCATTACCATTCTTTGTAATTAGGTAAATCTTTTAAAATTTCTGTTTATGTAATTATGGCATCATCATCTCCTCTGTTTAATAGTACACCAGAAAATGAAAGAAAACAGTGCTGCCACATCCAGTCTTATTCCTTGTGCGGAATAAGTATCCGTGTCACCTTTCTATCTATTGCTTCATCAGCCAGTATCATGCTACAATATATTATATTGACACAGAGTGACAATTTCACATGAAGCAATCAATTCATCTGCATTAATGTGCAACAAGATATTTAGTTTGGTTGTGGACTTGATGGGCCCTATTTTAAGAGCGGCAAATGATCAGTGCAGTCCACTGAGGGCTTGATCGAACGATTAGTTCACTTCCAGAATAAAAATCTCCTGATAATTATCTCACTCCCATGACATCCAAGATGTTCATGTCTTTATTTTCTTCAGTTGCAAAGAAATTACGTTTTTGAGGAAAAACATTCCAGGATTTTTCTCCATATAGTGGACTTCTATGGTTCCCAAAGGTTTGAACTTCCAAATTACAGTTTCAATGCAGCTATAAAGGGCTCTACATGATCCCAGCCGAGGAATAAGGGTCTTATCTGGTGAAACGATAGACCAGTCTCTGTTATTCTGTTTGCCACCTTAACGGCGCTGATTCTCATACCCGAACTGGAGTCGTGTTCAGCGGAGAAACTGCTAATGGATAGTTATAGAGCATTTACAAGACGCGAGAACTCGACAGAGTACTTGAGCGCTGTGTTCGGTCTCAAACGCACGAACACCGAACCAAGCTTTCCTGCGTGTCCTTCTGCACCTGAACGAACAAATACACCTTGCCAGTTTAAACATGCAAACACAAAAAGATGCAAAAGTAACTAGCTGCTGTCGGTGTCCTTAAAGGGTCATGAAACCCACTGTTTCTATGGAATGCCATCACTGCCATAATTAGAAATAAGTAAGTAAATAAATAAATAAATGTACAACAAAAAAGTTTAAAAAAAGCTAATATAAATAAATATATAAATAAATATGCAAAGAAAAGGGGGAAAAGCAAAAATAAATAATTATTTATATTGTATTTCCTTATTTATGCATTTTTTTTATTTTATTTCAACATTTATTTTTCTTTTATTTTCACATTTATGTATTTATTTACATATTTATTTCTTTTTATTTCAAGATTTATTTATTTCCACATTTATTTATTTCTACATTTATTTGTTTATTTGTTGGAGAGGGGTAAGCTTTGGGGCCACAGTGACACTTTGTGGTGCCCAAACGAAGTCTTATATCACCGGTTATTGTTTCGGCTGGAAGCTTGCGAAAGCGTGCAATCGCTTTCTTATGCGAGCTGTTTTTTTTTTTTTAGGTTTCACTTTCAAACACATGCAATGCATGTTTCAAAGATTCGGGATAGGAGGCATCAGTTAGGCTACTGTAGAAGATTTGTGCCTCACACCACTTCCCGTGTGGTCACGCATCAAATGATTATAATGGGTTCTCTTGGTGTCGACACGGCTTTAGATATGGATTTAGGCTGGGAAATATCCAGAATTTGATCAAACACAAGGTGTCCATGGGAACGGAGCTTGTAGCCTAAAAACGTTTAATATTTGTGACTGACACCACTGTTTTCGGTTGTGGGGTTCAGCAGAGTTTGTCCAGTCGTGACGCACAAGTCGTTAAGTGTTCAGACTGACTCAGTCATTTGGTGTGTGCTCCTCTCTGACGGTCACAGAATCTGCTCCTGTCGATGGTGACAGTCTTTTAGTGTGCTGAGGTCAGAATAGTCCTGTACTGTGGTCCCAGCTTAACTGGTAAACTGTAAACTGACAGTAAGTATTTTAACCAATCTAATTAGTCTAATTAGTCTAAGTCAATGTTGGTCGAGAGCCACAGTGACTTCAGCTCTATCCCTAATCAAACAAAGCCAATCAAGGTCTAGAAAGCCAGGCAGGTGAGTTTTTATCAAGATTGGAGCTAAAGTCTGCAGGGCTGTGTGGGCTCTCCAGGACTGAAATTCATTGGTTATTACAATGGTCACTACAGGACTAGCAGAAACATTCTGACCTCAACACACTAAAAGACTGTCACCATTGACAGGAGCAGATTCTCTGACAGTCAGAGAGGAGCCCACACCTAATGACTGAGTCAGTCTACACACTTAAAGGGGACATAACACACATGGTTTCACCCATCTCATGTTAATCTTGAGTACCTATAGAGTAGTAATGCATCCTTCATATCTCCAATAAGTCTTTAGTTTTATCATACTTATAAAAGAAAGATACAGCTTTACTATTCTCTCCCGAAAAAGCTGAGGTCCTGGAGGCGTGCCATGGGCGGAGCTAAAGATTGACGAACACTTGAGCTCTGACTGCCAACAAAACACAGACATTTGATGCAGTTTCACTTACCGTCTGCAGTTCTGAATCATGACTGGGAACTTTTATATCTCGGACTTCAGTATTAAACAATACAGCGTTGAGCTGGGCCTTGTTTATAAAACGCTTGTCAACAAACACACTTGTGAAACTGAGTTGTTGCTCCGGAATAACAAACTGCATCCACTGTTTATATAACGTTGGGTTCTTTAAAAAGCTGAACAAAGTTATCTTTCCAACCAAAAACACACTTCTTTAGAGACATTCTTCCCAAGTAAGTCCCGTGCAGCGCTGCTGAATGAAGTGCGTTGATGGGTGCGATCTCACTATTGCTCTAGTCTTCCGGGAGAGATGCCCATATAAGGAGTTCCATCCTCGTCTATGTCATAAAGAGCCACGATCGAAAAAAAGAAAAAAACTCTCTGAAACTTGTACAAACCCAGAAGTAAGATTTTTTGCACAAAAACACTCCATCATACGTCCAAATTGTTTTTTGAAATTTTGTCCATGCCAAAAGCAAAAGAATACAACTCTTTAACAGTTTAAACAACTCTGAATGCATGAAACAGCTTTGTAGAAGAAGGCGTGGTTTCAGTAACCGCAGTTAGTGTTGAAGCAGTCATGTCAGGGAGATGCTGTGTGTATCTAGGAGAAAGCAAAAGCACTTTATTTGGCCTTCTGAAAGTAGATGCATTTAGGAATCTTTAAGATTACTTACAACAGAACAGCAATGCATTTTATGGACGACGGTTTTGTGAAACTAGGAGAGGAGGTAATTCTGAATTTGCTACGACAATCTGGCGCTTCTGAATCCGCTACTGTAAGTATGTTTTGTTATTAGTTTAAGTATTTGCTGTTGACTGTTCAAATGCAGAGTTCTGAACATTGTGTGTGTGTGTGTGTGTGTGTGTGAGAGAGAGAGAGAGAGAGAGAGGGTCACACAGTGGAGTCAGCTGTCTTAACCATCCATGGCTTGTGTACTGCAAACACATATGAGCTTCATCACTGTGTATGTCACACGACTCTGTTCCCCTTTCGGGCTTGAACTGATGGTAAAACTAAGGACATTATTAACTGTCTTTACATTTATTTTGAAAGATGAAGCTCACGATTATGGAAAGGGGCGTTACATTTCCTATGAGTGCTTGCAGTGTTCGGCCAATCACAATGCACTGGGTCAGTTGGCCAATCAGAGCAGACTGCGCTTGTCAGAAGGAGGGACTTTGTAGAAAATGACGTGTTTGAGAGAGGCAGTATTTGAAAAATAATATGTTTTTTAAACATTAAAGCATATCAACATATTCTGTTACACCAAATACACAAAATAATGATCTTTAAAAAAAAGCATCCTATGACCCCTTTAGGACTTTACCCCTCGCCTACTCTGGCCAGATTGCCTGAGATATAACACGCCCTCCTCATTACCCTACGGACAAAGAAATGTAAAAAATAAATAAATGTAGAAATAAATAAATGTGGAAATAAATACATAAATATGAAAATAAAAGTGGAAATAAATAAATGTATAAATAAATAAAAGAAAAAATAAATAAAAGTGGAAAGTGGTTAAAATATTTAAATTATTGATTTTGGATTTTAAATTATTATTTATTTTTATAATTATTATATATATAATAGCTTTTCTTCTTCTTTTTATTTTACATTTATTTGTACATTCATTTATTTACTTACTTCTAAATATGGCATTCCATACATCTTTGCTTGGATCATGATTAAAATGCATTGTGCCTCTATATGGAAAGGGCACAGTCAAAGCCTTGGTTAATGTTTATGAAGAGAGTTGTTTTGTGTTATTTATTTGATTTTAGATTGGTTTTAAATTTGCAATTTAGTTTTGTTATTTGACATATTTCAGTTTCACAAAGAAAAATGTGCAGCATTTTATCCAATAAATAATAAAGGACATGTGCAGTGCTGACTGGACAAGAGACAGCAAAAGTAACCCATTTTGGTCTCGTTTACAGAGAACATCATGAAGAAACTGCTGGAAAACTTGGGTTTGGTGGAGTACTATGATAAGAAGCTCACTCTACACACAGTGCTGCAGATTGACAAGACCAGTATCACAGATGTGCCTTTTCAGTCCCTTTCAGATCTGCCATGGCTGTTCTTGAAGAGACTGATGATGCTACAAAGGACAGCGAGGAGCGTTAAGTGTTCCTCATCAGATGGGACAGAAGATTCAGAGTGGGATGATGATCAGGAGAATGAATCAGACTGTCCTCAGTCAGTAAATCCTTTAGACATTTTGACTGCTGTGTTTCTTTGTTCTGACAGTTTTCTTCAGCAGGAAATTATCATAAAAATGTCCATGTGTCAGTTTGCGGTTCCCCTCCTGCTTCCAAACACTGATAAAAATCAGATCACTCTTATGCTATGGGCAATGAGAGATATTGTGAAAAAATACAGACCACACTCTTTATTAGATCCAAGTGCATTTGTGGAAGAAAGGATTGCTCTCTCAGAATTGCCTTTAGTGTCTTTTGTGAGACTTGGTAGATGCAACATTTCCAAATCAGAAATTCTGAATAAGTTGCTCAGTAATCCACAGCAGTACACTGATACCTTTGTGCACTTCAACATGGATTGTGGAAACATCAGTAAGAAAATATCAGATGGCTTGGTTGAGATGGCCTGGTATCTTCCTTGTGGAAATGAGAACATTGATGTCTTTCCTGAACCTGTAGCGATTGCCAATTTGAGAGGTGACATTCAGAGCTTTGAAACACAGTACACTTTTCTTTGTGAGGCTTCAACTGCTGTGTTTGTGTTCTTTGAATCCCAACTTTTAGATTCACAGTTAATTTCAGTCCCCAGTCAGAAATCTATGCCTCAGTTATTTTTTTGTGGGAGACTCCAACAACAACAGCATAAAAGCTACAGTCAGCAAGCTCAGTCTGAAGAAAAGTAATTTCATTTTTAAAGCCAAGCAGAATGATGCAGACTTCGTTGGAAAAATTCAAAGCAAGTTGCAAGATGCAATTAAGAACAACGATCACAAAATATCAGTTGTTCATTTAGCTGAGATTGCACGAAAACTGGGAATCTTGGTGGATGAGGATACTGAAGAATGTCAGCGTGCTAAAGCAAGGGCAGATGAAATCACCTCAAATATTAACGATATAGTGCAGTTCAAGAAGGAGGAGCTGCCCTTGCAAGGAGAAATCTTGATGAAACTGGCAAAGTTAGACAAGGAGGAATGCCGAATGAAGAAAGTTGGGGATAAGAGTGTTGAGGACTACAAAAATGAGCTTCAGATTGAGAAAAGGAAGCTCAGAGAAGAGCAAAACGAAACAGGCATATCAGTTACTATGAGCTGCTTTATCAGGGGAATATCAACACCAGAAAAAGCCTACTTCTTAAAATGGATGAGAATCAATTTGGAGAATCACTCACATGAAGTACTGCCTCAACTCAGAGAACTCTACAAACAGAAATGTCAAGATATTTGTGGGAACAAGACAGAAATTGCTGAGCTTGATAAAAAGATTTCAGACAGTTCTTTAGGAGTGGAGCATTTCATTCGAGAGATGAGCCAGCTTTATGAAGCTGCAGTCTTACTCCCAGAAAATGCACTTTACCAAAAACAGCTGGAACATTTACCTTAAACTCTGTGCTCAACTACTCCTGGATGGATTTTCACTTGAACTTGTGGATGGAGATTCTTCAAATATCCCTGAGAAATGGATTACTAGTGTGTTTTCTGAATTAAACACACTGGTGGAGCCCAAAAACAAGATTATGGTTGTCACTGTTTTGGGGGTCCAGAGTTCAGGAAAGTCAACGCTGCTGAACACCATGTTTGGAGTTCAGTTTGCAGTGAGCAGTGGAAGGTGCACCAGGGGAGCCTTTATTCAGCTCATTAAAGTAACAGAAGAGCGTAAAAGCAGAACTCCATTGTGATTATATAGTGATAATTGACACTGAAGGACTGAAATCCCCTGAGCTCGCACAACTGGACAACAGCTATGAACATGACAATGAGCTGGCAACACTTGTTGTTGGACTGAGTGATGTAACAATTGTTAACATTGCCATGGAAAACTCCACAGAGATGAAAGACATTTTACAGATCATTGTTCATGCCTTCCTCAGGATGAAGGAAATAGGTAAGAAACACACCTGTTTGTTTGTACACCAGAATGTTGCTGATGTCTCAGCTCATGTTTCAAACATGAGAGATCGTAAATTTCTGTTGGAACAACTGGATGAAATGACTCAGGCTGCAGCCAAAATGGAGAACAAACTGGAGTTCAAGAAATTTACAGATTTGATGAATTATGACACTGAGACAGGTGACCACTACATCCCTGGATTGTGGCATGGAAACCCCCCAATGGCACCAGTGAGTATTGGCTATAGTGAGTCTGTGTATGCTCTCAAAAAGCATATAATGGACATCTTCAAATATTACAAGCCCAGCACAATCAATGAATTTCTTAAATGGACCAAAGACTTGTGGACTGCTGTGAAATTTGAGAAGTTCATCTTTAGCTTCAGAAATAGCCTGGTGGCTGATGCATACATGAAACTGTGCACAGAGTACAACAGCTGGGACTGGACACTGAGAAAGCAAATGCACACATGGGCGTTAAAAGCTGAAACGAAGATCTTAAACTACGGAAAATTTTAAAAAGGAGTGCACTGTTGAAGATGTCCACTGTCATTTACTACGAGAGGCAGAATGTGTGCTTTCAAAAGGACAAGATGAAATTATTGACAAGATCCAGTCATACTACGAACAGGGAGAAGGTCATGTTGAACTTGTGGAAAGTTATCGACAAGACTTTATAAACTCTGCAAAGTCTTTAAAGACAGAGCTTTCAAATTATGTCACTAGAAAACTGGATGCAGCTCTTTCACGTCGAAATGGAATGATGAAGGTGGAAGGAATCATAAAGACATACATGGACACAATGGAGGAAAAAGTGCTGGACTTGCTGAAAGACTGTCGGGAGAAAAAGTCAGACATGTCAGACTCCATGCTGAATGAAGCATTTGAAAAGATGTGTTTCAAATTTAGATTCAGCAAGAAGATTTTTCAAGACTGAAATCTGAAATGTTGTCCTTGTTCCGAAAATTGCTGAGTTTTCACCAATCACCATCTTGTCTGCCATTTCCATGCCCAACTTCTCAGACATGTATCTTTCCAGTGCAGGTTTGGCAAGTTTCCTGCCAACTAAGCTGCCAATATGATATAACTTTTTCTAAAAAGGCTATATTTAACTATGATCTTTGTTTTAAATGTCCCCATGTCTGAAGGTTGGATTGGTCTACAACGAAGAAGAACCCACGTCTTGCATCAACATTCCTCTTCTGTACACCAGTGAGTCAGTTAACTACATAACAATTTGTGTACAAATACATAACAATTAGACATTAGTAATACTTAAAATTGGACCTTTGAATATACCTTGGAATTGCATAGTGTGCAAACATATTTACATAATGATAAGCTTTTCACACTTTCAGATAAATCTTTTCTTTCTTTTTTTTTCTACAATGAAACCAAATGGACCCATTACCATTCTTTGTAATTAGGTAAATCTTTTAAAATTTCTGTTTTTATGGCATCATCATCTCCTCTGTTTAATAGTACACCAGAAAATCAAATAAAACAGTGCTGCCACATCCAGTCTTATTCCTTGTGCGGAATAAGTATCCGTGTCACCTTTCTATCTATTGCTTCATCAGCCAGTATCATGCTACAATATATTATATTGACACAGAGTGACAATTTCACATGAAGCAATCAATTCATCTGCATTAATGTGCAACAAGATATTTAGTTTGGTTGTGGACTTGATGGGCCCTATTTTAAGAGCGGCAAATGATCAGTGCAGTCCACTGAGGGCTTGATCGAACGATTAGTTCACTTCCAGAATAAAAATCTCCTGATAATTATCTCACTCCCATGACATCCAAGATGTTCATGTCTTTATTTCTTCAGTTGCAAAGAAATTACGTTTTTGAGGAAAAACATTCCAGGATTTTTCTCCATATAGTGGACTTCTATGGTTCCCAAAGGTTTGAACTTCCAAATTACAGTTTCAATGCAGCTATAAAGGGCTCTACATGATCCCAGCCGAGGAATAAGGGTCTTATCTGTTGAAAAGATAGACCAGTCTCTGTTATTCTGTTGCCACCTTAACGGCGCTGATTCTCATACCCGAACTGGAGTCGTGTTCAGCGGAGAAACTGCTAATGGATAGTTATAGAGCATTTACAAGACGCGAGAACTCGACAGAGTACTTGAGCGCTGTGTTCGGTCTCAAACGCACGAACACCGAACCAAGCTTTCCTGCGTGTCCTTCTGCACCTGAACGAACAAATACACCTTGCCAGTTTAGACATGCAAACACAAAAAGATGCAAAAGTAACTAGCTGCTGTCGGTGTCCTTAAAGGGTCATGAAACCCACTGTTTCTATGGAATGCCATCACTGCCATAATTAGAAATAAGTAAGTAAATAAATAAATAAATGTACAACAAAAAGTTTAAAAAAAGCTAATATAAATAAATATATAAATAAATATGCAAAGAAAAGGGGGAAAAGCAAAAATAAATAATTATTTATATTGTATTTCCTTATTTATGCATTTTTTTATTTTATTTCAACATTTATTTTTCTTTTATTTTCACATTTATGTATTTATTTACATATTTATTTCTTTTTATTTCAAGATTTATTTATTTCCACATTTATTTATTTCTACATTTATTTGTTTATTTGTTGGAGAGGGGTAAGCTTTGGGGCCACAGTGACACTTTGTGGTGCCCAAACGAAGTCTTATATCACCGGTTATTGTTTCGGCTGGAAGCTTGCGAAAGCGTGCAATCGCTTTCTTATGCGAGCTGTTTTTTTTTTTTAGGTTTCACTTTCAACACATGCAATGCATGTTTCAAAGATTCGGGATAGGAGGCATCAGTTAGGCTACTGTAGAAGATTTGTGCCTCACACCACTTCCCGTGTGGTCACGCATCAAATGATTATAATGGGTTCTCTTGGTGTCGACACGGCTTTAGATATGGATTTAGGCTGGAAATATCCAGAATTTGATCAAACACAAGGTGTCCATGGGAACGGAGCTTGTAGCCTAAAAACGTTTAATATTTGTGACTGACACCACTGTTTTCGGTTGTGGGGTTCAGCAGAGTTTGTCCAGTCGTGACGCACAAGTCGTTAAGTGTTCAGACTGACTCAGTCATTTGGTGTGTGCTCCTCTCTGACGGTCACAGAATCTGCTCCTGTCGATGGTGACAGTCTTTTAGTGTGCTGAGGTCAGAATAGTCCTGTACTGTGGTCCCAGCTTAACTGGTAAACTGTAAACTGACAGTAAGTATTTTAACCAATCTAATTAGTCTAATTAGTCTAAGTCAATGTTGGTCGAGAGCCACAGGTGACTTCAGCTCTATCCCTAATCAAACAAAGCCAATCAAGGTCTAGAAAGCCAGGCAGGTGAGTTTTTATCAAGATTGGAGCTAAAGTCTGCAGGGCTGTGTGGGCTCTCCAAGACTGAAATTCATTGGTTATTACAATGGTCACTACAGGACTAGCAGAAACATTCTGACCTCAACACACTAAAAGACTGTCACCATTGACAGGAGCAGATTCTCTGACAGTCAGAGAGGAGCCCACACCTAATGACTGAGTCAGTCTACACACTTAAAGGGGACATAACACACATGGTTTCACCCAATCTCATGTTAATCTTGAGTACCTATAGAGTAGTAATGCATCCTTCATATCTCCAATAAGTCTTTAGTTTTATCATACTTATAAAAGAAAGATACAGCTTTACTATTCTCTCCAGAAAAAGCTGAGGTCCTGGAGGCGTAACATGGGCGGAGCTAAAGATTGACGAACACTTGAGCTCTGACTGCCAACAAAACACAGACATTTGATGCAGTTTCACTTACCGTCTGCAGTTCTGAATCATGACTGGGATCTTTTATATCTCGGACTTCAGTATTAAACAATACAGCGTTGAGCTGGGCCTTGTTTATAAAACGCTTGTCAACAAACACACTTGTGAAACTGAGTTGTTGCTCCGGAATAACAAACTGCATCCACTGTTTATATAACGTTGGGTTCTTTAAAAAGCTGAACAAAGTTATCTTTCCAACCAAAAACACACTTCTTTAGAGACATTCTTCCCAAGTAAGTCCCGTGCAGCGCTGCTGAATGAAGTGCGTTGATGGGTGCGATCTCACTATTGCTCTAGTCTTCCGGGAGAGATGCCCATATAAGGAGTTCCATCCTCGTCTATGTCATAAAGAGCCACGATCGAAAAAAAGAAAAAAACTCTCTGAAACTTGTACAAACCCAGAAGTAAGATTTTTTGCACAAAAACACTCCATCATACGTCCAAATTGTTTTTTGAAATTTTGTCGATGCCAAAAGCAAAAGAATACAACTCTTTAACAGGTTTAAACAACTCTGAATGCATGAAACAGCTTTGTAGAAGAAGGCGTGGTTTCAGTAACCGCAGTTAGTGTTGAAGCAGTCATGTCAGGGAGATGCTGTGTGTATCTGGGCAAAAGCACTTTATTTGGCCTTCTGAAAGTAGATGCATTTAGGAATCTTTAAGATTACTTACAACAGAACAGCAATGCATTTTATGGACGACGGTTTTGTGAAACTAGGAGAGGAGGTAATTCTGAATTTGCTACGACAATCTGGCGCTTCTGAATCCGCTACTGTAAGTATGTTTTGTTATTAGTTTAAGTATTTGCTGTTGACTGTTCAAATGCAGAGTTCTGAACATTGTGTGTGTGTGTGTGTGTGTGTGTGTGAGAGAGAGTGTGTGAGAGAGAGGGTCACACAGTGTAGTCAGCTGTCTTAACCATCCATGGCTTGTGTACTGCAAACACATACGAGCTTCATCACTGTGTATGTCACACGACTCTGTTCCCCTTTCGGGCTTGAACTGATGGTAAAACTAAGGACATTATTAACTGTCTTTACATTTATTTTGAAAGATGAAGCTCACGATTATGGAAAGGGCCGTTACATTTCCTACGAGTGCTTGCAGTGTTCGGCCAATCACAATGCACTGGGTCAGTTGGCCAATCAGAGCAGACTGCGCTTGTCAGAAGGAGAGATTTGTAGAAAATGACGTGTTTGAGAGAGGCAGTATTTGAAAAATAATATGTTTTTTGAACATTAAAGCATATCAACATATTCTGTTACACCAAATACAGAAAATAATGATCTTTAAAAAAAAGCATCCTATGACCCCTTTAGGACTTTACCCCTCGCCTACTCTGGCCAGATTGCCTGAGATAAAACACGCCCTCCTCATTACCCTACGGACAAAGAAATGTAAATAATTACCCTATGGACAAAGAAATTAAGAAAAAAAAATAAGTGTGAATATGAAAATAAAAGTGGAAATAAATAAATGTATAAATAAATAAAAGAAAAAATAAATAAAAGTGGAAAAAAATTAAAATTAAAATTAAAATACATAAATAAGGATATAAAATTATAAATAATTATTTATTTTTATAATTATTATATATATAATAGCTTTTCTTCTTCTTTTTATTTTACATTTATTTGTACATTCATTTATTTACTTCTAAATATGGCATTCCATACATCTTTGCTTGGATCATGATTAAAATGCATTGTGCCTCTATATGGAAAGGGCACAGTCAAAGCCTTGGTTTATGTTTATGAAGAGAGTTGTTTTGTGTCATTTATTTGATTTTAGATTGGTTTTAAATTTGCAGTTTAGTTTTGTTATTTGACATATTTCAGTTTCACAAAGAAAAATGTGCAGCATTTTATCCAAGAAATAATAAAGGACATGTGCAGTGCTGACTGGACAAGAGACAGCATTTGTAACCCATTTTGGTCTCATTTACAGAGAACATCATGAAGAAACTGCTGGAAAACTTGGGTTTGGTGGACTACTATGATAAGAAGCTCACTCTACACACAGTGCTGCAGATTGACAAGACCAGTATCACAGATGTGCCTGTTCAGTCCCTTTCAGATCTGCCATGGCTGTTCTTGAAGAGACTGATGATGCTACAAAGGACAGCGAGGAGCGTTAAGTGTTCCTCATCAGATGGGACAGAAGATTCAGAGTGGGATGATGATCAGGAGAATGAATCAGACTGTCCTCAGTCAGTAAATCCTTTAGACATTTTGACTGCTGTGTTTCTTTGTTCTGACAGTTTTCTTCAGCAGGAAATTATCATAAAAATGTCCATGTGTCAGTTTGCGGTTCCCCTCCTGCTTCCAAACACTGATAAAAATCAGATCACTCTTATGCTATGGGCAATGAGAGATATTGTGAAAAAATACAGACCACACTCTTTATTAGATCCAAGTGCATTTGTGGAAGAAAGGATTGCTCTCTCAGAATTGCCTTTAGTGTCTTTTGTGAGACTTGGTAGATGCAACATTTCCAAATCAGAAATTCTGAATAAGTTGCTCAGTAATCCACAGCAGTACACTGATACCTTTGTGCACTTCAACATGGATTGTGGAAACATCAGTAAGAAAATATCAGATGGCTTGGTTGAGATGGCCTGGTATCTTCCTTGTGGAAATGAGAACATTGATGTCTTTCCTGAACCTGTAGCGATTGCCAATTTGAGAGGTGACATTCAGAGCTTTGAAACACAGTACACTTTTCTTTGTGAGGCTTCAACTGCTGTGTTTGTGTTCTTTGAATCCCAACTTTTAGATTCACAGTTAATTTCAGTCCCCAGTCAGAAATCTATGCCTCAGTTATTTTTTGTGGGAGACTCCAACAACAACAGCATAAAAGCTACAGTCAACAAGCTCAATCTGAAGAAAAGTAATTTCATTTTTAAAGCCAAGCAAAATGATGCAGCCTTCGTTGAAAAAATTCAAAGCAAGTTGCAAGATGCAATTAAGAACAACGATCACAAAATATCAGTTGTTCATTTAGCTGAGATTGCACGAAAACTGGAAATCTTGGTGGATGAGGATACTGAAGAATGTCAGCGTGCTAAAGCAAGGGCAGATGAAATCACCTCAAATATTAACGATATAGTGCAGTTCAAGAAGGAGGAGCTGCCCTTGCAAGGAGAAATCCTGATGAAACTGGCAAAGTTAGACAAGGAGGAATGCCGAATGAAGAAAGTTGGGGATAAGAGTGTTGAGGACTACAAAAATGAGCTTCAGATTGAGAAAAGGAAGCTCAGAGAAGAGCAAAACGAAACAGGCATATCAGTTACTATGAGCTGCTTTATCAGGGGAATATCAACACCAGAAAAAGCCTACTTCTTAAAATGGATGAGAATCAATTTGGAGAATCACTCACATGAAGTACTGCCTCAACTCAGAGAACTCTACAAACAGAAATGTCAAGATATTTGTGGGAACAAGACAGAAATTGCTGAGCTTGATAAAAAGATTTCAGACAGTTCTTTAGGAGTGGAGCATTTCATTAGAGAGATGAGCCAGCTTTATGAAGCTGCAGTCTTACTCCCAGAAAATGCACTTTACCAAAAACAGCTGGAACATTTACCTAAACTCTGTGCTCAACTACTCCTGGATGGATTTTCACTTGAACTTGTGGATGGAGATTCTTCAAATATCCCTGAGAAATGGATTACTAGTGTTTTTTCTGAATTAAACACACTGGTGGAGCCCAAAAACAAGATTATGGTTGTCACTGTTTTGGGGGTCCAGAGTTCAGGAAAGTCAACGCTGCTGAACACCATGTTTGGAGTTCAGTTTGCAGTGAGCAGTGGAAGGTGCACCAGGGGAGCCTTTATTCAGCTCATTAAAGTAACAGAAGAGCGTAAAGCAGAACTCCATTGTGATTATATAGTGATAATTGACACTGAAGGACTGAAATCCCCTGAGCTCGCACAACTGGACAACAGCTATGAACATGACAATGA
The DNA here is from genome assembly GCF_018340385.1 of Cyprinus carpio. Lineage (NCBI taxonomy): Eukaryota > Metazoa > Chordata > Actinopteri > Cypriniformes > Cyprinidae > Cyprinus > Cyprinus carpio. Next base: position 2,627,381 of record NC_056581.1, on the reverse strand, counting down.
GCTGGCAACACTTGTTGTTGGACTGAGTGATGTAACAATTGTCAACATCGCCATGGAAAACTCCACAGAGCTGAAAGACATTTTACAGATCATTGTTCATGCCTTCCTCAGGATGGAAGAAATAGGTAAGAAACACACCTGTTTGTTTGTACACCAGAATGTTGCTGATGTCTCAGCTCATGTTTCAAACATGAGAGATCGTAAATTTCTGTTGGAACAACTGGATGAAATGACTCAGGCTGCAGCCAAAATGGAGAACAAACTGGAGTTCAAGAAATTTACAGATTTGATGAATTATGACACTGAGACAGGTGACCACTACATCCCTGGATTGTGGCATGGAAACCCCCCAATGGCACCAGTGAGTATTGGCTATAGTGAGTCTGTGTATGCTCTCAAAAAGCATATAATGGACATCTTCAAATATTACAAGCCCAGCACAATCAATGAATTTCTTAAATGGACCAAAGACTTGTGGACTGCTGTGAAATTTGAGAAGTTCATCTTTAGCTTCAGAAATAGCCTGGTGGCTGATGCATACATGAAACTGTGCACAGAGTACAACAGCTGGGACTGGACACTGAGAAAGCAAATGCACACATGGGCGTTAAAAGCTGAAACGAAGATCTTAAACTACGGAAAATTTAAAAAGGAGTGCACTGTTGAAGATGTCCACTGTCATTTACTACGAGAGGCAGAATGTGTGCTTTCAAAAGGACAAGATGAAATGATTGACAAGATCCAGTCATACTACGAACAAGGAGAAGGTCATGTTGAACTTGTGGAAAGTTATCGACAAGACTTTATAAACTCTGCAAAGTCTTTAAAGACAGAGCTTTCAAATTCTGTCACTAGAAAACTGGATGCAGCTCTTTCACGTCGAAATGGAATGATGAAGGTGGAAGGAATCATAAAGACATACATGGACACAATGGAGGAAAAAGTGCTGGACTTGCTGAAAGACTGTCGGGAGAAAAAGTCAGATATGTCAGACTCCATGCTGGATGGAGCATTTGAAAAGATGTGGCAGGAGACTGTCAGGACATTGTCATACACAGGGTTCCAACCACAGGATATTATGACAAGAGTCTTCCATCATTTGAGGAACAATCTTCAACCAAGAGGAAGTTCAATGGCTCAACGCTTAGACAAAGTGAAGGATCTGCACAATCAAGGCTATGGAAAGTTTGTTGTCCCCAAGGGTAACTTTTTATCCAAGATCTGGAATGCTCAGAAGAACAAGAGGGTTGAAGAAATGTCAGAGAACCTTATCAAGGATTGTTCGGAATTTGTTAAAACAAAGAGGAACTGTAAGGATGATTATGATGACACATACATCAGGGAAATTCTCAACATGATTGATGAGAAACTTAAAGCTCATGAAGACCTTGAGCTAAAGGAAGATTTTGAACTGTCCCTTAAATTACACATATGTGGCTTTGCAAGCAGAGAATTTCAAAGCATTCACAATCAATTCATCGAGGAAAACAACCCGCGAACAGCCTTGGAGAACTTGAAAACAACATACCATTCTGACTTCATTGACCTTTACCGTGAACGAGACCAGTGTCAGAAGAAAGCTGATGAATTCATGAGTAACTGTCTAAAACCTGCACTGGAAAGATACATGTCTGAGAAGTTGGGCATGGAAATGGCAGACAAGATGGTGATTGGTGAAAACTCAGCAATTTTCGGAACAAGGACAACATTTCAGATTTCAGTCTTGAAAAATCTTCTTGCTGAATCTAAATTTGAAACATATTTGCATTTCATTGCATCATATGAATACTTTGTTAAAAAGTTCATTTTTGATAAAGTTAAAGAGCACTTTACAGCAGAGAACAGAATGATCAAATTAGAGGAAGAGCTTCTCAATAAAGTCATCAGTGAAATTACTCAGGCAATCAAAGAGTCAGAACAAAACTCAAAGAAAAATGACATCAAGGGATTCATTGAAAACATCTGCAACAAACTTGAAAGTAGACTTGTTTTTCCCAAGGACGCAGTGGATAAAATCAGCACACTGAACAATGCAAATCAGAAAAAATTCACTGAATTCCTTCTTTGTTCTGTGAAGGACATGGATGAATCACTGAAAGCTGGTTTTCAAGCAAGAGATTTTCAAAACAAAATAGATAGTCTTCAAACCAAACCACAGGACATGCTGTTCAATCGAGTGTGGGGCTGTGGGAAACAGTGTCCATTCTGTAAAGCACCATGTGAGGCTGGAGGAGAAGCCCATGCAAAACACTTTGTCTCAGTCCACAGACCAGAAGGTCTCGGCCGCTGCAGATTTGATAATTCTAAAAAACTAGTGACAGACATCTGTACATCATTGGTGCACAGTGACATAAGCTTCAAGTGCCGTGACACTAAAGATCAGTGGCATAAATATAAGGAATACAGTAAAATCTATCCAGACTGGCAAATTGATCCAGACAGCAGCATAGAGGCCTCAGCATACTGGAAATATGTGATGGCAGAATTCAATGAGCAGTTTGCTAATGAGTATGATGCAAAGCCTGCAGATATACCCTCATACTGGAAAAAAATTACAAAGACCCAAGTAGAGGAAAGCCTAAAGTAAGCATCAACTAACTAGTGTCTGTCTGGCCTCTGTTCAAATTAGTTTGGCACACAAAGGTAAGAGAACTTTAAAATATCATGGTATCCTTGAAATACGTTTCAACTGTAACAATAGAAGAGCAAAACCTGCTTTGGTTTAATACGATCACATATCATAAAACAAAGAACAGTGGAGTGCATTACACAAAATTCTTCACATTTGAAAAGGTAATAATTTCATAATGACTTCTGATGTAGACAGACTGCAGCTTGCACTTGCCATGAAAAAAACTAATCTAATTTAAGATTTTTTTTTTTCCTACAATAAAAGCATCCTTCAAATGTTGTAATATACTCTAGGTGAAACATTATTATTACATCTCTATAGTCATGGATAATTTTGTTTTATTGAAATCCTTATACTGAAAATGTTATTTTGAAATTAGTTTTTTTGTGTGGGTGTAACTTTTGTGATGCTCAAAATGTTACGCTCTGATGTTTTGTCATGACTGTGTAGTGTTTATTCACAAGCTATGTTTTTGATTTTGAGTTTAATTTGAATACATTTAATTGTGTCTATTGTAACTGTATTGAGAGCTGTTGTTCTGTGTGTTTACATATACATACATGTTTAAAGATATCAAGAATGTTCTACAATATTATAACCAAATGTGCATGAACTATAGTAGTGGTATAGAACATTTTCCCTTTATTTCAGCATGTCATAAAATGATTCTTCAAAACTGTCCACTCAGCACTTCATTTTAAAGTTGAAAAGTCATGTAGTGGCAAATTGCATATGCATTCAGCAAAAAAAAAAACTAAATAATTAAATAAAATTAAACATAATACTAACTACTGCAGCATTCTGATTGTTATGCTAATACATAATATTAATTTATGCTATATTCAGTTTGTCACTGCTTCTTTAATGACATTATGGGAATGAAAGCGAGAGTTGATCCCCAAAGTTCAGCCAAAACTCACCCACTGACCCATTGAGAGATTTGGGTCTCTCTGTTGTACTATCCCTCTCCTTCACCTTCAGGGAGATCAGATGTGTGATAGTGACACAAATATGTGATTATGTAGCATTCTGTGCAACAACCTGTTATAGCCTAATATAAATAAAATTACATATTAATCATTTGATGGCTTGTGTTATATATATATTTCGTGTTATAGATATTTATTATGTCACTCCGGGAACTGTGTGTACAGGGTGTGTGGCAGCTGGTCCTCTCAGCAGCATGAAAAACAAACAGAATGTATTCAAATTCTGAATAGATTAGGTAGGCTAGAAATGTTTCTAACTCGAACTGAATGGTCAGTCAGAAGGGTTCAAGAAATCAACAGATTTGTGACTGGCTACATTGCTCAACACTACAAAAACACATTGAAAATGGAGGTGTGTCGTGAGAATGAGAACAGTGTCAACTGTGTGAGTTGGCAACCTGATACACATCTCTAAACACATCACTGAAACACAGAAGACTGAGCAGGAATCTTAAAGCGTTAGTTCACCCAAAAATGGAAATTATGTCATTAATGACTCACCCTCATGTTGTTCCAAACCCGTGAGACCTCCGTTCACCTTCGGAACACAGTTTAAGATATTTTAGATTTAGTCCGAGAGCTTTCTGTTCCTCCATTGAGAATGTATGTACGGTATACTGTCCACGTCCAGAAAGGTAATAAAAAACATCTTCAAAGTAGTCCATGTGACATCAGAGGGTCCGTTAGAATTTGTTGAAGCATCGAAAATACATTTTGGACCAAAAATAACAAAAACGATGACTTTATTCGGCATTGTCTTCTCTTCCGGGTCTGTTGTGAGTGCGACTGCTGTGACAGTTGATGTACGACGCTGCTGACGTATTATCTTTGTTATTGGGCGCACCAGAAAACACGTCAGCAGCGTCGTACACACTCAAAAAAATGACTCTTTGGCTGAACATGATTCTTTCATGGACAGTGGTTCCACATGTTTGTACCATGTTATTTGGACATGAATAAATCAAGTTATAAGGACATGTCTGATTTTAGTTGAGTTTACTCGATGATGTTTTTAGTACCATCCTACATGGAAATATCTGAGTACCGAGATAATATTTTACATCATGTAGGAACCACTGTCCATGCAAGTTTTAGCCAAAGGTTATAAAAACATTAGCAAGTATCTTAAACTTTCTTTACGAAGGTGTTAGAGGTTTCAGTTTCAGGATTTTTCTCATTGAAGTTGCTTTTTTTTAAATGAATAATTTAGACTTTCTTTTTGGGTCCTCAACCCAACCAAAATCTCCTCACTTCACCACAATGCTGAACTCTTCTGGACACCAATATAAAGTCTTTTAATTTGAATAAATGTGATGATGAAATACTCCTTATGGTGTGTTTACTGTGTAAAATGTGTGTTTATTGTGTGTGGTGTGTGTGTGCAAAGCATGTGTGTGTGTAAAAAATATTTTGAGGTATGATTTCATGAAAAATGGATAGTAACACAACGAGTGATGGTTTTAGTCAGTTTAAATGACACAATCTGAGTGAAAAATAATCCAGTTTACAAAAACCATGAATTGTTCAGGTAAAGTGAACAAAACTGTCATTTTTTAAAAATGCTCATAGCGGGCGTACAGTGCACTTGTTGTATTGCTTGAAAAAGTTTTAGTTCAACAAATTTAGTTTATGTACAACTTGGTTGTTTACTATTACCTTTTTCTCAAACAGTACACCGAATACATTCCAATGGAGGTGAATACTGTTTGTGATATCTTGATTCACGAATAGAAATGGTCTGACGGGTTTCTAAACAACAGGAGGGGAATGACATAATTTCCTCGCAAACTCTTTAAAATCTTAGCACAAACTGCTGAAATCTGGACTGTGTGCTGTGTTATTTGTGTGAGGATAAATACTCTTTTTATCAGCATCACTCCCTGTGTATATGTTTACATGTAAATACAATTTGTGTGTGTAAAAAAAAAAAAAAAAAAAACAGAGATAACACATATTCTGGATATTTGACCATTTCATAATCATTTACAAAAATGACTTCCCATCCATTTTCCCTGCTCATAGTCAGTCAGTTACTTTATATGATTGATGGTTTTTGATAACTTGAACACATGGTTTTGTACTGCTTTTCTCAAAAATGTACATGAATGCACATTTCCTTTTGTGATACTTACTGCTCTTCAATCACGAATTCCCATCATTAGTGATCTGTTTCTAAACACAGGTGGAAGGAGTGAACAAAAACATCAGTGAATTACTAGAATCTCAAATTGTTATTGTTAATGGTTGTTTTTTTTGTCAGCATCACTCCCTTTATATAGAAACACAAATTTAAAAATCTATTTGTGCAATGATCCCACATTATCATTGATGGTTTGATAAAAAAATATACATGTCTATTCCCATCATTAGTCCAATAATATAGACCATAATGAAAGTCAATAATATAGACCAGTTGAAGGAGTGAACAAAAACAATCAGTGAATTACTACACGGGTCATTTTTAAAAAACATTAACATCCCCTTCCCATCTTCTCTGATGATTGTGTAAATTGATACAAGAGCTGGACAAGAAGTTTGTTCAGTTGCCAGATGTATTTCAATCCCTCCCCTCACAACCTGTCACTCACATGAAACAATTAAGTTAATTGGCTTAATAGAATTTCTTATTCGTAGGTTCCTCTAGTGGACAACATATAGCTGTCATCTGTCATTTCATGTTAAAATTAATCAAAGTGGTTTTGATAACTCCTTTTTTGTCAGAAGTATACCTGTAGATAATTTTTTTTTAATTCCACAATTTGTTGAAATCATTTCTGATTTCATTTTCTCACCCACTGAGAGAATTGGGTTTGTCTATTCTACTATCCTTCTCCTTCACCTTCAGGAAGAGCAGGTACGTGACAGTGACACAAATATGTGTTTGTGTGACATTTTGTGTGCAACAACCTGTTTGACAGGTTTTCAGGGAAACACCTCATACCTCTGGGTTGCGCAGTGGAAGAGGGGCTGGTCATCAGGAATATATCGCCTATATATATATTTTTAAAATCCTTATTTACTCAGATCTATGACTCGTATTCTTGAATACTCACTCACATGATAGGAATCTTTACATACAGAGAAAACAGAAGATTGGATTTTTCAGCATTCAGTTTTTTTCTTCTTCACACAGTCAATGACAAGGTAAGAATCTTTTTACATAAAACAGAAAATTTTAACTGTAACTTTACACTCTTTAAAACCAATATTTTTTTTTTAAGAATAAAATTCTACTAATTTCTATCTCATTCACACAATTGAAAGCAAGAAATGTGAGGAAACAAACAGAGAAAGAGAGCGATATGGAGATCAGTGAAGAAGAATCCCGTTCCTCTAGCCCAGAGGTGAACCAGTCTAATGCGCTGCTAAAACAGGAGAGCATTGATAAAAGACCAAATTGTGAGTATATTAGGAAGTTGTAATACAATAACTTTTATTTGATATACAAAGTAATGCAAATTACAATTAGAAATGCAAAATATGACAGAGATGGCATACTCATTCCTTCTTACTTTCATGAGCTTCATGTACTTCAGTAGATACTGTGTGTGTGTGTGTGTGTGTGTGTGTGTGTGTGTGTGTGTGTGTGTGTGTGTGTGTGTGTGTGTGTGTGTGTGTGTGTGTGTGTGTGTGTTTCAATGTGTGTGCTTCACAATATCTGATTGATAACAATCTGTATAAAAAAGTATAAAGCAAAAATGTCTGTCCGCCACATATAACTGTGTCTAAACAGAATGAAATGTACTGTTTCAGTTTCTCATGATTCAGGTGGTCCAGAACAGTGTCGGCCTGATATATCTGAAGAGGTCCGTGATAAGGTAATGGGATCACATGCTATTCATTATGTCCATTTTAAGTACTTAGTATTGGCTGTGGATAAATGTTTGTGTTGAACTTTTCTCCTTAGAGCATGAGAATGTGACATCATCAGCCTGCTCTACCACCGGCACCGGCGAAATGGCGTTACGAGGGCACAATTGTTTTTTTTGTTTTTTTTGAAATATCATGATTTTATCACGATTCTTTGTCATGTTTGTTTTTCTATTTTGTAAGCTGTTTGAGCATCACAGCCAAACTAATTTTCCTATTATAAAGCCTTTTAAGGTAACAAAATATGAAAAAGTATGGCGGATATTTAGGCCAAAGTGCATGGGTAAAGATAGAAATCTTTGTCATTATTTTATCTTTGTTATTTAAAAAATGAGAACAAAGATACACATTACAAATACAGATATTATACAAATAAAATAAAGTGTTTTATTTTCAGGTACAATAGGTGTATTTAGCAGGAGCACAAAAAATTGAATGAACAAATATAAAAATAAAACATTATAAACATTGATTCCTATTAAAGCAACTGTATTAAAGTTTTTCAGTCAAGAGTATTGAGTGATTTTTCTCTGTGTGTTTGGTGTTTTATTAACATTAAAGGAATAATTCACCCAAAAATTAAAAGTTTTTTTTTTTTTTATACCTTCATGTACTCACTCAAAAGTTGTTTAAAACCTGATAAGTGTCCTTCTTCTGCTAAACATCAACACTATTTTGAAGAAGGTGGAAAACCAAACAGTTGCTGGTTCACAGTGACATCCATAGTATTTTTTTTCCCTACTACTAGTTCAGTAATCAGGGACAGTTTGACAGTTTTGGCGTTTTCTTGCCAGCTTTAATTGTGCTCAAACCGCAGTCAGAAAAGCACACGAATGAAACGTTTAAATAACCAGTAAGGCTTTAAAGCAGATGCAAAAACATTTTCTTTTGTGAATAAGTGCAGTGTCCCTGAGTTAACACTGATGTTAATGTATGTCGCAGTATATTGATTTCATGTCCCGTATTAAACAGTGTGTAAATACATCTAAATGCCACTTCAGATGCAGCTTCTCTGCACTGAAAGATGAATTTTGTTGATACTGATTTAATTTGCCTGGTAACAGCCCAAATGTCTTATTATTATTAATAACTGATTCCTTCAACTGGTTTGAGATTTTAAGGCCTATCTCAGGGGTGTCAAACTCAGTTCCTGGAGGGCCACAGCCCTGCAGAGTTTAGTTCTAACCCTGCTCCAGCACACATACCATGTAGTTTGAAAATAAGCCTGAATGATTAGATTAGCTGGATCAGGTGTGTTTAATTAGGGTTATATCTAAACTGTGCAGGGCTATGGCCCTCCAGGAACTGAGTTTAACACCCTTGGTCCCATTTTTGCCACTGTTAAAAATAACTAAGTAATTTTTACTCTGAGTAAATTTTAAACAAGCTACTTTTTACTTTTACTTGAGTAGATTTTTAGACTGGTACTTTTACTTGTACTTAAGTAAAATTTAATTAATGTAATGGCACTTTTACTAGAGTAGAATATTTTCGTACTCTTTCCACCTCTGTTTAAAAGTAATCAGAAGTAACCACAGTATATTGACTAAATTGTCTAGTGTTTTGACAGTAATTTACTGACTAGAATGTTAGTCATGTCATTTGTAATCATGTGAACACAGCAGCACTGAATATACAGTAGGCCTATAAGTCTTCTTAAGTCTTCCTACCTGTTACATGACCAGCGGTTATTATGATAGCATTGTAACGGTGGCATCTTCTTCATCAGGGGTCTCCAAACTCAGTCCTGGAGGGACAGTGTCCTGCTGAGTTTAGCTCCAACCCTAATCAACTAAACTCTGCAGGACCCCGGCCCTCCAGGACCGAGTCTGAAGACCCCTGTTCTGCAGTATAGTGGCCAAAAACTGCATAGGCTTAGAAATCACACTTGGAGCAAATAAAGCTGTTACATTTTCTGAATACTCCGTGAAGTGCACTTGGCAGTAGCTACTCAACTTTAGTGAACTAATGCAACACTCCCACTAGTGGCGCATTATCGTAATGACATGATTGAACACGTTTATTGGAGACACATGCATAAACTAAATATGCAGCTCCTTCATCTGCCTCTTCACCTTGAAATGTTGATCATCTCCATTTTTGCCATTTAAGTTTCCAAATAAAAATAAATAAATTAAGCATAAGTGAATGTAAATTGAGAATGATCAAATGTGGACAATGAAATATTAAATATTAATAAAATGTGAGTCATGTATTATGTTCTAAATTGATATGACTGAGATTGAATACATTTGGCCCACTAAGTATCATTTATTATTAATGCTGAATTATTTGTGGTAAATTCAGGCTGATTTAAGGCCATAATATAATATGTCAGCTTTAATATTGAGCATCAGGCATGCCATAAGAATATTGCTTTATATTTCTCCTTCCCCTCATCTGCTGTACATGTACAGTCAGTGACCTGCACATATTTAGACTCTCGTTTAAATTAAATCCTACTAAATAAGAAAAAAATTTAGGGAAAAGATATTTATTTCAGATCACCCAAATTTTAAATTATTGTTTTAATGTGGCATTTAAAAAAAAAAAAAAAAACATTCTTATATTATTCAGATATATAAGCTGTTATAGTCACAGTTGTTTGGAGGAAGGGTTAAAATAGGCCACAGTGATCAAACACATGCATTCTGTCTTCATTTAGTGATTGTGCTCACTCAAAAAAAGAAAAGAAAAAAAAGAAAAAAGAAAAATAAATAAGTTTTGATTGGGTAATTACAGTATTTTTTTTCCTGCATGTAAATAAGAGTTGCCTGTAAAGTTAGACTGCAGATTCAACACTAGGGGGCGTATTACTGACACAGATTGGATTTACAGTACGTGTATTATTGATGAGGCTCAACAGAAAAGCAGTTTGTGTGATCTTTTTTTGTCCATATTACAGTATGTGGCCACAGAGCCATAATAAAACAAATTCCAAATTTTGCCCGGCAGTTTTCTTCAATATGTCTAAAATAAACAGTTTACAGATGCATGTTTTAATATTCAGTACAGTATAAACTCAGGGAGATAATATTATTAAGGTCAGATTTTGTTTAAACAGTTTAACTGTTTGCATATTTCACCTTTTTAATGGAGTTACAGTTAATTTGCCTAATAAACCTTTTTGTGTCCACTAGGCGGAGAAAAATAAAGTAAATTCAAGGCATACAGATAAGAGACAGATAAGTCAAATAACAAGTAAATAGTTTATTTTCAAATAAAATGTCAAGTCACCTGAACTCTGATCCTCCTCTCTGGAAATTATTTTTATTGTGGGACTTTGCTTAATCTGTGCTTGGGAAACCAGCTCTCCTGGTGCAGTTAAGGTCAAGGCATTTCAGGACATTCATTTGGAGACAAGCACACATCAAGCACACACTTGTTTCTTTTGGTAATGTTTGTAGGTTCTGCAGAAGGGTCTTCCTTTGGCCTGTGAAAGCTCTAGGTGTGTGGTTCTTTGTGCAGGGGCCACACTCCTGTTCCTGCTGAACTGAGCCAGTAAATCTATACAACTGATATCAGCTCAGAAGGCACCGGAGCTCAGGTCCTGATCAGACACAGATGATCACTTTACTGTGATTTCTTGATCGTGCCATTGATTACATGATTACACTTTGAATCTTGTTAATTTGCATCTGACGTGTGATGTCAAAGAACTCCTGTCCTATTATCTGAGTGAGTGAAATTACACGCTTTAGCTTTAAGAATGATCATCTGCTTTGAATGAATCTTTTTCTCACACAAAGATAGCTTGAGCCACAGTCACATGGGAGCCGTGTTCTGTTTCAGCTTTGGCACATTTCTCTGTTATTAAGCAAGATTTATCATTACCCATGTGTGTTTAATTATGACATTGAGCATTTATCATCTTCAATTTAATATGTTTGTTAGTCTTTATGTTTGGCTGATGCTAGTACCTTCCTTGTTAACATTTTGAAAAGATGGAAAATATCGAAAAGAGCAGCATGAACATCTTTCCACACAAAGAAAGAAAGTAATACAGATTTCAGGCAACACAACAGTGAATAAGTGATGACAGCATTTTCATATTTCATTAAAACTGGAACACTTCCCTTGTGGAAAAAAAAAAAGTAGTATGCATGATCACTAGTAGAGTACTTCAAGTATATATTTTAAAAAACTGTAATTGCAGGTAATATAACATTAATGAACTAATAGGCCTATTAAGACTTTTATGACAATGTTCAGTACACTTAAAAACAATTATGACTACAATAATGTCAAAATAAAAAAAAATTAAAGAATTATATTTATTTTGATGTGTTGACTAACACACTAAAGAACATTACTTGATTATACATTTAACTGTGTTATTTGATTTTACATTTAAGGTTAATATATTGTTAATGTACTAAATTGCAACTTCATCATTACAAATGTGTAATTATGAATATATTTAAATACATCTTTCTTTAGAAGTTCTATTAAAGCATATATGCTTGTCAGTACATTCAGCAGTACATTTCAAAGTAATTATGAAATTACATAAGTCCTACTTAAAGCACTCTAAAGTTCAGCTAATTGCATTTAATATACATTTTAACTATAATACATTTTTATTTAATTACAGTTAACATGTGATTAAGTGTCCAATATGATTACATTCAGTTTACACTTAAGTATATTCTTTTAAAGTGTGCTTCTTTTTCACAAGGGGTATATATATATTCTATATTCCAACAGAAAAGAACTGCATTTTCTTAGTTTCTTTTCAGGTGAAGAACTTAGCCACTGTGAACAAAAAACAAAGCGTGCATGTTCACCAATCAGCTAAGCTCTGCACCCGCTTAGAGCGACGTCACAACTGCAGTTTTGCTGTTCAAGTACAAACACCCCAATGGAGTTCCCCCGACTCATTCTGCCATTTCCTCCATTTGATTTCCTCCATTTTTTTGTCCATTTCCTCATGAACTGCTGGTAAGGCCATGGCAGTGTGGTAATCCCTGGCAATGTGATTTTTCACTACAGTCACAAATCAGCATGCCAGGAACCCACACAGTCACAACAAGTCCCCGCCATCCCACCCCAGCTCCTGCTTCTGCCATGCTTGGCTTAACTCTAGGTATTTCCCTAATTATCCACTACACCCAGATAAGAAACTTGATGCAATTTTCTCTCTAAAACTGCAAGAAGGATAAGGGTTTTGAAATGAACAGTTAACATCACTTATTGCATCCAAGAAGATTAATTTGCAGTCTTTGCGAAGCAGATGTGGAGAAGAGGTGAGAAAAAGATGTAAATCTGACAAAGTCTCGGTACATTGAGGAAAAGATTGTTATCTGAAGTAGTATATCTAATATATAAAAAAACTGTAACAGAGGATAATGATGTTCTCTGATGGTAACACCATACTGACATAGCATAAAAAAATATTTGCATGGTACTCTGAGGTACTTTACAGAATACCAAAATATTACCATGGTACATGTCAGGAAAAACATGGCTGTTTTGTAATAAGTGTAGCAGTGCATGCATTTTGAATCACAGTCATGTGGGCTGATCAGGTTTCACAGTTTAGCATGCAACCCTTTATTTATGCATTTAGTTTCCACCCAAGTAGTGCGAACATGATTAAATCATTTTCAGAAATCATTAGTCTTGTGTAATCATGTGAAAATTTTAAAATGCCTTTAAAGGATGTTTTATGAAAATCCATTTCCTATGATGTCCTCCATTTGGCTTTTCTCTCTATCAGATGTTTCTTATATCTCTAAATTAAGTAATTTGCTTTAAAATATGTGGGGGAGGAAGTGTAAAGGGTTGATGCCACATTAAACAAGGACGGGTCGACCAGACTGCATCAAATTCTTTCAAAATAAAGTGCAGTCTGGCGTGACGTGGAATCCATAAGCCTCACAAACTCTCCAGTAATTCTCCAGTCTTAATGTTCCTCACTCTTCTGGAATATCCATGCCAGCAGGACAGTCGTGGAGTCCGCCGAGGTTTTTGGGCTACAAAATAAATATATATATATAAATTAGAACTAAATATCAAATTCAAATCTGAAAACATAACAGTAGTAATAATCAGTGTTGGGGGTAATGCATTACAAGTAAAGCGAGTTACGTAATTAGATTACTTTTTCAAGTAACTAATATGCATTACTTTTAAATTTACAAGTAAATATCTGAGTTACTTTTTCAAATAAGTAACGCAAGTTACTTTGTTTTCCCATTTACTCACTGAATGTAATTGTGTTACTTTTTCCGATATATTGAGTGAGGTGTATAGTGTCTTTGTTTTGCCTGAGGCTTATTCATTTCACTTTTGGTGTGAAAGGGCCTTTATAGTTGCCAAAAATATAACTTTTGTGTTTTTTGCTATTAAAAATAAATAAGCAATTCCAGCTCCGATGACAAAAAGTAAAGCAATGTAACGCATTACTTTCCATAAAATGTAGTAAGTAATGCAATTAGTGTCTTTTTTATGGAGTAACAGTATTATAATGCATTACTTTTAAAAGTAACTTTGCTCAACACTGGTAATAATAACAATAATAGTAAATACTTAGCAGTGTCCATGCATTTCCCCCTTTTTATAAGAATGGAACATTGTATAATATCAAATAAAATGAAAAAGTTGCATTCCATTTGCTAATTTTTTATGAAAATTGTAGGGCTATATTAAAACTATCTACAACCTTGTTACTTACATATTGGCTGTTCAAGAAACAATAAATATTGCTATGCAGTTGCTAAGGTGTTGACTTAAGTCAAAAGAGCTAATTCCAATATCCCAGTCCATAAAGCCCAGGCTCCACTATCTCAAGGCAATTATTTTTTGTGTTGGCAAACTGCTGGCTAATTCATATGAATTGGTATGATCTCATTCAGATGTTTTCATACCATCTGCTTATGCCCTGCTGATGGTTATTCATAGAGGTGGACCTTCTATTTATTCTAAAAATCATTCATTTTCATACAAATTCATACTCACCACCTTGTAAAATAGCACTGTTCCTGTGAGATCGGGTTGATACCGACTGGGAAAAATGTTTATTGATACAATCACACACCTCATGGTCCTGTCCCCAATTTTTGTATTAATTTTTATAATGTTTATTATATAATAGATCATACAATATTTTGGTTTTGACCTCCTGAGGCAGACCGCCAACATTTTCTGAAAGTTAAGCACCTCTTTCACTGATAATGTTCCTTCTTCTGGTTCCAGCTGAGCTCTTTTATTTCTGGGCTCTGGACAGATATATGGATCTGTGTTGCTTTGAGTGCATTCCAGATTGTGTTTTTGAGGGCATGACCTGTGGGCTTTGTTTGATAAGAATCTGTGATACTGTAATAATGTCATTATTGTGTCTGGAGCAGACCCTGATTACAGAGGCTAATCAAACGCTGCTTCCGTTCCACGTTGTGCAGAGTAATGTGGGTGTGGAGGGGTGTGAGTGAAGAAATGGCCTTCTGTCCTCAGCAGAATAGGAGGAATATTACATTACGTGATACATGGTGCATGCAGCTGTATCCTGCAAGGAATATTACATTACGTGATACATGGTGCATGCAGCTGTATCCTGCAATATTGCAGTAGTATGTTTCAAAATATTTTTGCATAAATGTAATTTCTACCAATATTTTTTGGGCCATTATTTAGTATATTTTTGAAATTATATTTTTAAAATATATACATATATTCTTTAAAAAAATACAAATATATTTTGCTTAGAAAAGTAATATGAAGCAACACTAATAACTATGCTTACAGTTGCAAATCTGAGCACAATGTTCCCAGCTCCAGCTGTGTTGTAACCTTTTTTTTTTTTACCTCATATTTTGTTTAGCTGTGGAATAATGCAAGAGAATTGCTTTAATGTGAGATGATTTATGAGCAATTGCATTACAGACGATTTTTACGGTTGTCAGTCTCCATGAATTTATGAAACTATAAAGCCATGTCAAAGATGCATTCCAATTTTACTTTTTTTTGCACTAACCACAAATTTGAACAGAAAGGTTTAGGGTCCTGAAGGAAAATCTTATTGCTCAAATGTTGCTCAAGAGACAAACAGGAGTTCTCAGTTAAGCATCAACTGTATCTAAAACAGCAACATATGAAACAATTATTGACATATTACAAGATTACAGATAAATAAAAAGATTTATATATTTGATTTAACAATAAAAACTTCTGAAATCTAGGTTAAGGATAAATTGTATGTTTTATATATTTGATTTATTGATAAATTGTTGAGATCATGTGTGATTATTCTTTTTGACAAAATTGAATTTTTTTTAAATAAATTTTTGTGTGTTTGTTGTGATGTTTTGATGAAAATTTTATATTCTTATAATATTATATTATAAATTTAATGCAGTTATTGCTTTCAATTAAAACATGACATTTTGTATTAGAAAGACTGAAGTAGTATTTTCTTGTTAAGTATTAATAAACTTAAACTTTGTAATATACTCAACTTTGAATATTTCATGTTTCAGAAGAATAGTTTTGTTTTGTTTTTTGGACACTGTGAAACTTTATAGGTCACAGGTTTAAGAGCCACGTGAACATTTTTCAAAAATTCTCATTTTGTGTTTTTTTTTTTAAACCATAACAGAATGCTATTTTTGAGTAAACTATTTCTTTCTATTTCTGACCTACCCTTTGTAACTCTTCTGATTTTGAACAGAAATCACTTGTCATTTGAGTTGTTCACACATGCTTTTGGATATAAGAGACACAAACTGGGCCCCAAAACATCTCACTCATGACCTCCACACGTGATCCTTTGTTTCACTGCTGTTTTTCTGCCTTTGAGTGGCCCTCACTAGCCTCACCGAAGGTTTTTCTGATGGTCTGTCCTGGGCATTAATGACTGCTAATGAACAAGGGGGGGCAAGGCCAAAGCAAAGTGGTAGGAAATGATCTGAGAAATTACAGTTCCTGTCTCTCAGTGCCTCCATTACCAGCATGAACGTGCACCCTCTGCACTCTGTGAACAGGGAAACAACACTGATCCTCCCCCATCAAGCCCACTCATCCTGAACACATAACAGACCAGACCCTTTCACTCAACCCTTAGTCTAACCTTATCATGTGAGCGAGCTGAGATTAGAGGACTTGGCCCCTCGTTCAAAGCAGAAAAACAACATTGCCTCACTGGCCACGAGTCAAGGGTGCTAGTTTAAATTAGAGCGCAGCCTTTCACACTTGACATTTAGTGTGGCACAGTCTATCTTCACCTTATTTCCACCTCGCCCCCTCCTGAAAGTCCACACCCCCTTGAGTCTTATTAACACACACAGACTCTGCTCAGTTTGAACTGGATTACTCATTAGACTGCTTAAATCAGCATGACTTCAGTAATGGTTTTATGTCCTCTGAGAGGTAGGTAAAGAAGTTTACAGTCACTGCTGTAAGTTTAACTGTTGGTGGGATGCCACCCATGCAAGACCTAGACTATGTCTGAAAGGGCCTTGTCACCATCTGAACTCATATTAGAGTGAAAAAAGAACTGATTTCCATCCTTAGAGCTGAGATGCATTGTTAACTTTGATTTTTAGTTGCTGGTTTTGTATTTTTGCTGTCTCTTGAAAAAAAGTGCATTTAATTGTATTGAATGTGCACTTATAGTGAACTTAAAAGCTTAAAAGTATAATTATAAAAGCTATTGAAAATAATATATCAGTGAAATAAAAGGCTGTTTAAGTGTATTTAAAGAGAGTACACTGTGACTAAAAAGTGCACTTTGTAATAATGTTAAATTAAAAGTAAAAGTACATTTTAAATCATTATATTTTCATGTTTAAAAGTACACTTATTTATTCAAGCACATGTAAAGTATTTAATTATAATTTTAACTGTAGTATGTTATTCAATATTACATTTCAACTGCAACTTCATCATTAAAATGTGTAATTACAGATATATGACATATAAGTTTAAATTGAAATGGCATTAAAGTATATTTTAGTTTACCGTAAATACTTGTCAGTAAATTTGGCAATAACTATATTTTTTTAGAAGATAATAGTAGTTATTATGTTATTTATTATGATGTTGTTATTTAGTAATTATTTGGTTGTTTGGTGTGTTGTTCTGACTGCATTTAATATCAATTTAAACTATAATACAGTTTTCATTCAATTACAATTAACATGCCATTTTTATTTCTATAAAAAGTCAATAAATGAAACTAAAGTTTCCTTAAAGAAACATGGTCACATTTGTCACTATGGTCATATTCATATATAAACTATTTTGAGGAAAATTATTTAGTCTACATCACACTGAAATGGTAGATACTTATAATAAGATTTAGTAATACATTAAAATACCAGACAACATTATCAGGACATACATGAACAACATGCCCTAAAATCCCAAAGAAAATTTCCCAAAACAATGATTTTTGTATTAAATTCTTTTTCTTTTTTTTTTTTGTTGATTATATTTAGATTTATTTTGGAATAAAAATAGACACAAATGAGATAACTGTGAACATACAGTAAGCATACAGCAGAGTTAAAGAAAACATGCATTTCATAGGTCAAATAATTAGATTCCAGAGGGACTTTAGTTCATATTAGACTGCGGACTATTGGTATCTTGAGCACATTTTGAGATATTGTAGAGATTTCACTGGAATCCTTGATGACATTATACTGGCTTTTTTCCCTCAGGACAGAAATATGAGAAGCATGAAACTTAAGAAAACATCTCACTTTGCTCTCAATATCATTTCTAACAAGCATCTAACTAAATAACAGATTGTCGTTTTACTTAGCTCTGAGATATAACTGAGTAATAGATACTTTACCTCTGCGTACATCATAAAAACAGAAATCCTTACCTTTTTATAGCCTCTTTTAGCTTCTCTGGGATCAAAGCAGAACGGACTGCCTAACAGAGACAAACCAGAAGAGCAGATCGTAGAATCTGAAGGAAACTCCCCACTGTTTACCCCTGACGAGCTCAGCCAGTCTTCAACATCATCCCTTCATACCGTTCATTATAGCCTCAGCCCACTCCGCTTTCACAGAGACGCTCCAGCATCCAGCAGTGTGTGTGTGTGTGTGTGTGTGTGTGTGTGTGTGTGCTGGAGGAAACTGGCAGTAATCCTGTAAAAAGTTCCTCAACTATGAGCCTTGCTGTAATCGAGTGCGGTCGTTAGATGAGGGGCTCATAAAGGAGAACATGAGCTTTACTCATCGCTGTTTTTCCTGCCAGTCCCACCCTTTTGTCTGCTGGATGCCAAGCATTGCTGCTCTCTGCTACTCTGCGTTTCTCACTCTGAAGGTTAAAGGTAGAAATTTAAACAAAGCCCTAACCTTAAGTAATAAACTTTGGTGTGCAACTCATCCTGCACCATTTATGCAACAGATATATGATACAATATCTATACGCTTGTTGACGAAAAGTGTGCTATTAGGTTCTAAGTGATGAAATGTACAATTTGTGTCTGGCATATGATAAAACTTGTGAAGAAATCCAATTGAATTATGTTGAAGAAGAGACCCAAGCCATATCTTGAGACCAGCACTTGGACCAGTAAGCAACCATCAATTATTGCCTTATAAACCACTCAGAACTTCATAACACCCTGGGAACCAACCAAAACACCTTAAAACCTTCAGAAAGCTGAAAATCTAGTTGGTTTTACTGTAGTACACTTGTAGTCCAGAGTATGACGAAAAACTAGCAGGAGCCTGAAGCCTAATCATGTGTGTAATGTGTAACCTGAGCACTTTTGCCTTCACAAACTCGTCTTATCTGTGCTTTTATGTAGTCATTGTGCCGATCTTAATCCTGCGCACAAAGAGTAATAAGAGCTCTGGACATAGAGTAACATCATATCCTGTTGTGTTAGAAGAATACACTGACAGAGGATTTGTTACACGCTCTGCCTCAGAGCTCAGTTCATCACCTGAATACAGTGCAGTGGATCACAAAAGAGTCAGTGTATGGGGATTTCACAAATATCACAAAGCTTGCTTGCCCGTGCACAGGGCGTCCATGAGGGTGTTGCCATAGGATGGTTGCCAAGGTGTTGCTATGCAGTTGCTAGAATGTTCTGGGTGGATTCTAGTTGCTTGCTTACTGGCCGAGTGAAAAAAAAGAAACATAAAAACACACCCAAGTGTCTATGATATTCTTTTTTATATGGCTAGATATGGGGATTTTTTTTAACCCATTTTATCATCTTAAAAAATCAGACAGGTTAGAAAAGTAATAATGCACCTTTCCTCAATAAGCCGTAAAATGTGACGTGTCATTCTAATATGAGTTTTTAGCATTAAATATCACCACATTTCAAAAGTGGGTCAATAAATGGGACAAAAAGTTTAAAATGCATGTGCCAGTATGTTTATTTTCAAGTAGGTTTTGTATGGTTTTTATGTTTATTTTCTATTTGTTTTTTTATGGTTTTAAAAAATAAAATAAATATGTGTAATTTTATTATGTTTAATAAATAAAAAACTCATGTGGTAATCATGAAGTAAAAATAAAAATATATATTTTTAAAACTTTATTTATTAAATTTATCTGTTTATTCATTGTTTGGTTTTGTCATTTTAAAAAGGTTTAAAAAATACAATGAATTATTAATTCATAAATATCTTTAAGTTTTTGGAGGGATCAAAATACTTAATTATCTGAAATTGTATCTGAGAGTTTCTTGACCTTAACACAGTCACAGGTATCTTTTAAATGTTTTTTTTTTCTTTTCTTTTTTTATGTTTGTGCATGTTGGTTGGACCTCAGGTTTTCCGAATATTTATAATATTTCAAATAAACTGCTTTAATCATAAAATATTATGCCAAACTACATAAGATTTTCTTTTCAGTGATTTTATTCTATTTAATTTTTATTTTTCTATATAATGAGTTATAGGTTAAAGGCAGTTCTATCACCCTGATGTTTATTTATGTTATGCCCTCCAAAAATATCGAAGTGAATTTTGATTCAGAAATTTAAACTTTTTTGATAACACAAGAGCTGTATTCAAATATATATATAAATTGCATTTTGTATAACTTTTTTGATAACACAAGAGCTGTATTCAAATATATATATCGTCTATAAAAAAAAATTAATGTGTCAATTGGAAAAAAAATGTGTCAAATATGTAGTCTATTTTTAAATAAACTAATAGTGCCAATCGGAAAAAAAATTGTGTGTCAAAAAAAAATAAAAATTGTATTCATAGTTTTATGGATTGTTAAAATGTGCTCTTTAGCATTCATTAGAGTGAATGTCTATGGTGTGTAATTTCATTTAGGTCAACTACCTTAGTTGGTCTAAGCTAGGTCTAACTGATTTAGTTAGAGGTAGTTAAGATAGCTAAATAATATGAACACATTTGAAGGAAACTCTATCGCCCCCTTGAGTACTGGAATGTGTTACCACCACAGTGTTAAAAGGTTCATTTAAATATTATTTTAATAGAACATAAGAGCTACATGACTTCTTACATTTATATTAGAAGCTAACACAAAACTGGTACTTACCACTCCTTGACAAGTCACATTAAAATTCAAAAGCTGATTTAATTAAAAAGAAATCCACAATGAATAAGGAAAACCTTGACCTAGTGACTTAATCAGATCAGAGAATGGAGAATGGGGCGCCTGACGCCTCCGTGTCGTCCTCTAAATTGGGCTTTATGAGTTTGTATTGTGCTGTTTGTGCATTAAGCTCACCCCACAACAATTCAATGAGCGATTTGTTGCTGTGTCCTATGGGACACAATACGTCTCATTCACCACCGGCTCCCTGTGTGGGAAGTTCTGGCCTATCTATCTCTCTCTCTCTCTCTCTATCTATCTATCTATCTAACTGTCCTGAGCGAGTACCAGGCAAATTCTTCCTTTCTTTCTTTATACCAGTTGCATCAAACCTTCATTGTTATTTCAGTTACATTTCTGTACAAGATCACACATGCGGATTTAATCACCATTGTTTAGAAAGTCAAAGTTTGATGAGTAAACTCCAGTGTCAATGATTATGAACAAAGTCAGATTATGGTTGTTTGTTTGCCACTGGAATAAATCTCATTCTAATAAACCAATATGCACACTTCATATCTCCAAAGTGCAATGAAACGTGCACTCCTTTAAATCGATGACTTCAAACATCTGGTATTCCCATCCTGTCACTGCCACAGACGGAGGGCAGACCATTGGGTGTCTTCTAGAAAGAGCTGCACCCAACGCCAGACCATGTAAGGCCAGCCAACGTGCCCAAAAATAAATATCAAAGATCACTGGGAGAGGGTGGGAGAAATGGATGTAGAAGGAGAGAAAGAAACAGAGCTTCGCAGATGTTTTTAACTTGTCAGGAACGCCACTGCCGCCGCTCGGCCATGGATGCGGTCCATATGTGCTTCTGGCTGTATGTGGAGGATCACAGAGCATTTCTGTCTGTCTGTGTGCAGCAAAACCCCAGTGTACAGTAGTTAAAGAGACTGCCCCACTCTACCACCACTTTCCTCTTCTGCTTTGATAGGCCATGTGGGCCGCCTCCTTCAAAGGAGTTAGTCCGAACCTTCCTGCAATTGTAACACTTGGCACATTAAAATAACAAAGTCCAGATGTCTGATTAATGGGCCCTTTAATATAATCCCATTTTGTTGCTTTGCAGCCTGAAATGAAGATGGAAACAGCAAAAGGTTCAACAAAATACTGATGCAAAGGGGTGATCCTTTTACCAACTTAGTGATTCTATTTTTTTTTTTTTTATATATATTATTTTTTTTTTTCTGACACGTTGGTGTTATATCTTTTACTTGGATGTTATCAGTTGCATTGAGTTAATACAGCTGGATAAAACAAAAACCGTGCCTGTCTTCGTTTCAGACTGCATAGCAACAAAATGGGATTATTTTAAAGGGGGTGGGGGGGTTCTTTACCACTCTATATTGTATCACAGTAGAGCATTTTTAAATTAAAGCTATGTTTCTGTTTCTGCTCTTCTTCATTCTGTTCTGCTCTTCATTCTTTGCAGGTGGAGTGATTGTGTATCTTTTGAGTAAGAAATGCTTCATTTCTGCTGGTTTATTTAAGCACTGTCTCACTTCCTTATTGTATTACACAAGCTATGTCCCCTCAGTCAGGCTGAGGAAAAATAGGGGCCAGGTCAGGGTGTTGTTGAAAGCATTATCACAGTCTTTTGAGTTCTCATTCACTGTATGTGAATGCATGACATACCCTCCTTCCACGTGGGACAATAAAACGAGTGCCTGAAATAAACGAGAACTCATGCGGCCATCTAGTGTTGAGTATTGGAATTACTTCAACCTTTGCAGGATGTAGCCTACAAAAAAATCAGTGTTCATCGAAAACTATCAATATCTCTCAGAATTAATGTAAAACGTTTTTATTCACAGTATCTATAAACTTTCTTAGATTAGAGAGAATTTAAATGAAGTTGTCATAATTTAACTGTTTGTTTGTTTATTTATCCCTCTCCAGAAAGCTAAAAATGGGTGTTTTTGTGACACAAATGATTTGTCACATTATATGATCAACGCAATGATTGTGTATTAATGTCTGTATGTATTGTGTTTATAATGCATTTTAAATTAAAAATAAACCAAAGTGTCTGACTTTTTAGAAGATTCTATATGACGACACTGAACCACCAGCAGCGTTCTAATTCAAAACAGATCAAGATCGCACGGTATAGGATTTCTCCTACTATTACAGTTTTTGAACTATTGTTCCATCGTTTTTAAGTTGAGTGTTTCTATTTCTCGCTAAATCTCCACATAACAACTGGATAACAACAACTGGATTTGAAGATGAACCTCAACAGGAACCAAAGCAGACAAATTTGAAGTTAAGCTATTCAGATCTGTGTTTTGAATCTTTGATATTTGACTGTGACTGTGAAAGATTGACAAAACACTTGTTTTAGTGCAGTTCACTTGAATAAGTAGTGGGTAAAATTATGATAAATATAAAGTTTTAATAATAAAAAAAGCAGTGCTTTATCGATTGTTACATTGTCATACAGTATGAACATATGATATTCTAACAGAAAACTCAAAAGCTCCAGAGGCAGATCCTGTATTGTCATTCCAGATTAAAATACAGGTAAGTACCGTTTATCAGGCATCTCTACTGTACTGTACAAAATGTGGTTACAAAAAATAGCTTTGAAAAATAAAAGCTAAAAAAAAAAAAAAAAAAAAAAAACACAGGTGAGTGATATTTTAAAGCATTTCTATTATCTTTTTTTTTTTCAATCTATAGTTTGATCTGATACTGTTTATCATTTTTCTTTCAATAGAAAGAATAGTGAAGTTCACTGCCTGAATGTTGAAATCTGAGGAGACAAATAGACTGTCCGTTGAGGTAAAATCTAAAGTCTGGTAAATGCCAGATTAAGAAAAACACAGGTGAGTTATATTATTAAAGAATTTCTGCTCTCTATTGTACAAGCTGTTTTCAGGGTTCTCCTCTGGCAGTTCTGTCTGTGTTGTCTTTGTTCAGTGTGTTCTTGTTAGTGTTGTGTCTGACCACATGGCTCTGTCTCTGTTTGTGTTTGCCATGTGCTCCTCTTGTCCTGCCTCCTTGTTTCCCTTACCACGTCCCCTTGTTTAGTCCTTGTTGAGTGCTCTTTTATCTGAGTGTTGTCATATGTTCTTCACGTCTCAGATCCCTTTATATTGTGCTCCTTTTGCCTTTTGTGTTGCCAGTTCATCTAACTAAATACTGTGCAACTGTGTTCTTCCTTGTTGCAATAGTCTGTAGTGTATTGTTAAGCTAGTTCTACCTGTTTATTCTAATGTTGTTTTGTTCCTATGTATCCTTGCTCTAGTTAAGTATCCCTTAGTGTTATCTGCTTTATCTTTAGTATTTAGTTTCCCTTTTTCTTTCCTTAGTCATTTGCCTTTAGACTTTCCCTTTTAACTAGTTCCTTTAGCTTTTCCCTGGCTTTAGTTTTATGTTTTAATTTATGTTTTTTTAGTTATTGTTTGGTTTTGGTTACCGCCTTCTGTCTTGTTGTGTCTTGTCCTGTGCGGTGGTGTGTCTTGTTTGTCTTTAGTCCTGTCCTGTGCTGCAGGCTGAGCTCCCGGGCTGCTCCCTGAATCTGTAGCAGCAAGACCTGTGCCTGTGAGACCACGAGTGTGGAGTGGCTTGTGCTTCGAGTTCCTGTCAGGCCATCGCTGCTAACCTCCGGCCTCCCTCTGCACTGCCACTACTGTTATCCAGGGCTGGACTCAGCGGCTTCTCTCTCAGCATATCTGTCTTCGAGCCTCTTCCCATCTTATTGTTTGGACTGTATTCACACCCTCCACACCTTCTCTTGTCGTGTCTTGTCAGCAGTATTGTCAGTAAACCCGTGATTACTCATTCTGCATTTAAATCCTCTCTCACAGAATCCCTGACACCTGTAGTTGGTATTTAAATCTTTCTGTCATTCATTACAATAGGGACGTTCAGTCTGTGCATTGAGGTAAAATAAAACTCTGGTTAGAGTCAGAATAAAAATAAAAAAAGCACAGGTGAGTTATATTTCTCAAAACATATTTGCTGAATAACCTGTTGTTTGAATTGATACTGTATATATATTTTCTCATTCATAGGGATGGCAACTGCTTGGATGTTGTGAGAGGAAATTGGCTTCAGACGATGGTAGTCTTGAAGTGTGAGGAACTACCCGATCACCCTAACCATCCATTGTATTATCCACCAGCAAACCTTCTCTTTGAAATGCTGTAAATCAACCCTGATCCTTCCAAATCGTTTGACTGTAACAGGAATGACTGGGAGAAGTCTGGGTCAAGCAGGATGCAGCACCTTTCTCACGGTTATGCTCCACTAAACCTCATCGGACTATCCTTTCTTGTCAGATCTGTGAGAGGACAGGCTAAAAATTGGCATCCAGCCAACCTGAGGAATACTCATAAGTTTTGTTGTGCACCCTGGTTTGTTTGATACCAGAATTTGGTTCCGCTGAATGATGTGAACGCTGTTTTCTGAACTCAGGTGCGCATATGCAAAATGTTCCTTGTTCCTGGAATAGTCTACATTATGTTTTTTTCAGACCAACTGAATCATCAGTCCGATTAATAATTTGATTATTAGGTTGAATTTTAAATGTAGACAGTGACAGGCCAAATGCATGAAGCTGGAATTGAAATGCCTTATCTTTGAAGACGAATTTCAGTGACAGTATCTGTCTTTCAGATTCTCTGTTACAAACCTCTAAAAGAAATCACACTGTTTATAGTTGTTTATACAGTAAAAAAAAAAGCCAGTGAACAGAATTTTTACAGAATGTTTGTATTATGTAATCACATTTCTCTGTCACCTTATTTCTAAATGTGGTGTCATGTTTTTCACCATACAAGTTAAATTTTTAGGTGACACTTTTGTACCAATCAAAACAGGCCTGTAAAACTGTGCTGAAGGTTTCCGCTGGTATTTTTTTAACATTGAAGTCATCATCTGAAAGGTTTCCATAGTTCTGTGGCAAGCCTGATTATTGTATAATTGTCACACACATGGACAGTTTTGTTCCTGTTCCGCATGTCAATTTGGATTCCCTTTGTTTTTTTGTTATTAAAAGTCTGTTTTTGAGCAATCTCCTGCGTCTCCTCCCTCCGCGCTCCTTTCGATGTGTGACAATAATATTGTAATGATTATTACAACTAGTAATATTATTCAAGACAGAATTTTCAAGTTAGCTTTTCTGAATTTTTTGGTAAAACATTTTTACCAACACCACAACATGGTTTGCTTTATGAATGTAGAATATGTTTCAACAAATGCTTAAGTGGTAATAATAATTTTAATTTCTTAAGTGGTAAGTGTTAACTTAAATCAATAATTTTAGTTTTAGTTAAATTGTTTAAAGGTTTTAAGTTTATGTTTTGTAATGGTAACTTACAGTTAACTAATTTACAGGTTTTACGGTTATATTTTGTATATTTTTTTTTATTAAGTAAAAGGAATTTTTTTTTTTTTTTTTTTTTTTTTTTTTTGTTAACGCCCCACTAATTTACAGGTTTTACGGTTATATTTTGTATATTTTTTTTTATTCTAATTTAAAAAAAAAAATTCTTAAGAAGTTATTTGTTTTTTGGTTGATTAAAAGACAACGATTTAGACATCACGTTTTATATTGGACTATCTAGACTATTTCAGTCGTTGACAGTGCTTGTTTCTCGTGTTAAACTGAAAACATTTTTACAATGTATAGGCTATAAGTAGGCTGCACGAGCATGAGCGCGTGCGCGTGCGCGTGGGCGGAGAGAGTTTGACAGTCAAACTGAGGCTCGACACGCTCGCAAATGTCACTGAGAAACAAACATGACTTAATGAAATACATTGTTCACTAATAGGCTACAATATATTTTTTTCTCAGAAAAACACTGAAGGTAAGTACAATGTCTCTATATTTTTCTTTTATAGCCTATTCCATATTGCTTAATGCTTTGTTTAATGTAGTTACGAGCTGGCATTGACGTTTATGAGCTCTCATACACACACCCACAACGCGCTTTAATGATCATAGAGAAGAGAAACGTATTTTGTTCATAATGTTTAACATTAACTGAACACATTGAAGTCGAATATGTTTATTTTGTTCATTTAAAAGGCTTAACGGGGTCTCTGTGCTTGCTTTCATATTCTGCATTTATATATTAACACTGTCTGTTAAACTCTTATGACTAAACTGAAGGGCTGCACTTTGTTCTAAGGGAAGGTGGTTTAGCAGTAGAGAAACACGAACTTCCTCAACGCTCTTCAACATTTGCGCACGAGCCTCGGCTACTTTGCATGTTATGCTGCTGAAACTTTAAAGAAATGAATGTTACATCACAGGCTGAGTTAGTAAGTGAACGGTGGGCTGCTGGAGATTACAAGGTTGTGTCTTCAAACCTTGACCACTGCCTGGTTTTTAATGGTTGATGCAGATAGAAGGTGACTGATGGTTTGTTGCCACTGTATATAATACAATTTTTCACGAAAAAAAAAAAAAAAAAACCTTTTATCCAGTGACGAGGTGGTTGTCAATAGGTGGAATGAGCACTGAAATGGCCAAAATGTGAAAGATATTGTTCAGTCGATCTGTTATTACACGAAATAAGCCTACTTTCTGAGGCGGTTTATTTTGTCATAACAATTTAGTATATATAATCTCACTTATAACTAGGGTGGTTATAAAATAAATACTGTAGATGTATAGTCATGAAATATTGATTTGCAGTGTAATTTTTTTATTGTGTAAAAAGGAAGTACACAGAGCGACATGAAAATGCATTTGAGGGACAGTGGTCATTAGCATCATTATACAAACTTATTTGACTGCAGAGAGTCACTGACCAATCAGAATCAACAGTTCCAGAGCACTCTGTAATAGCAGTATGTCTTTGGTAATATAGCCAATGAGACAGATATAAAATTTCATAATTTAACATTTATTTTACACAAATTTCACTAAAAATCATTCCAAGAAATGCAGAACATCGGACAACATTTCAAATAAGTTCCTGTATTCAGGTCAAAAATAACAAAAAAATAATAATATGTCAGAACCAACCAGACAACATTTAGTAAACACCAACAACATTAAATGGGTCAGAAGTAGAAATAGGTTACAATTGCAAGTTTTTACAGTGGAATGAGAAAACATGATTATCGACCGATGCACATAATCTTTGTAGGGTTAAACATTCATATCATAGATGTACACATATGATAGGCTATACACAGTATAGACATAATATGGATATAAAGCAGATCTATGCTAGCGTACACTCTTAAAAATAAAGGTCCTCAATTGGCATTGATGGTTCCATGAAGAATCTTTAACATCAATGCAACCCTTCCATTCCACAAAAGGTTCTTTTTTTGGTGGAAACAGTTTCTTTTAGATTAATAAAATTTTCTTTACACTAAGAAAAAATGGTTCTTTTAAGAACTGTGCACTGAAAGATTCTTTATGGAGTTTTTCTGTGGCATCACTGCACAAACACCCTTGAAACCTTTTATTTTTAAGAGTGTACTTATATGAGTGTACGACATCTGAAGTCCGTTGGTTGATCTCCAAAAGCTGCATTTCTGTATCCTGTTTACACTCTTGCTTACATCTGTGTTGGTTACTAGTGCTCTGTTTTATTAGGTGCCCCATGTTTACAGAGGCGATCTGAGCGGGTCACGAGATCGTTGATGTCATGACTCATGTGTCATTTGCGTTCCTCTCACTCCACGCCAAATGCAAACAGTCCTTACACTTACACTTCTCTCCCCACTGATAAAGACCTATTGTTTCAGTCCAGGCCGGGTGTGAGGGAGTAATGATGATGTGATAGTTTTAAAAAATTAGGTTATTGTGCACTTTGTAGAATTTGAGGAAATTTCAGCACTGCTGATCCTGTCGTCCTGTGATTTGGCTTGCAAATATCTTTATTTCTGGCAAGCCCTTTGTTCCCTGTCTGAAAAACACGATTAGACGCTTGAGAACATCCAGTTTTAAGATAGCTACCCTGGAAAATTTCCATTTCTGTGTCCGTCTACCCAGTTGTGGTGAGAGATTTATACATAGGCTTTTTAAAGTCTACCCATACATATAATGTACTGGCTTGCTACCAGTCAGATTAGTTATGCAATCGTTGGGTCATGAGAGTTGGAATTAGGGGTCGGGAAATCTAAACTGGGAAGGCCTCAGACCATGTTACATTTCTGAGCTTTAATTATTAATATATAACAGTAATATTGACTATACTGCTACATCTCTGATTCTGATTTGAGAGACAAAATTAGATAACCAAACCTTTTTTAGTTCTTGTAGTCTGAAGCAACATTTCTTTAGCTAGTCTGAACCTTAAGACGTTTGTGCTCATTATGCAACTGGTTGTTTATGACCTTACATCGACCTTAACAGCTTGTGACACTTTCATTTCTGTCTAACACTTCATACAAGCTGTGAGAACATTTATGCAATACCAAATAAGGAAACAGATTTTTACACTTTCTTAAAAGTAGTGTTGCTACATAGTTTATAGGGTGTAGCAAACTCATATTTACTGCCAGAGGCTATTTACATTAACTCCGCCCACCAATATTTTGTTGGAATAGACAAAATTACAAAAGTCGCTTGATATACAACCGCAGTAGTGGTGAAGAGAGTAAGGCGTGTGGCGAAAATGTTTGACGCGGTCGACCCGAGTTCAAATCCACCGTTTGCCGAACTCATTCTTCTTCCTTTTCCCATCGCATATCAGATCAGAAAAGGCACTTATTTTCAATAAAAAATTAAGGAAATATTCTAGAAGTGGAAATAAAGCACCTCACGGGTATTTCATAACAGTGTTTATCAAGTAGGGTTGGGGCAGGTGTAGCGAGGGCTGTTTTGTCCCAGTATAAGGCGGCATCTATTCAATAATTTGAATAAATATGATAATTAAAACTCAATAGTATACTGTTTTATAATGTACTACAATACTAATACTTACACTTATTTAAAAGAAAATGCTGCTATTATTTTTAAATAGTGACTAAATTTGCACTTAGTGTAAATAGCATATCACTAAGAAAATACTGAATTTTCACTTAGTGTAAACAGAATCCATTTCTATTTGTACTTAGTGTAAATAGCATCTACAGTGCAAACAGACACTGCCTTTATTTTTCTTTATCATGATATCAGGAGAGTTGGACACCCCAGATTTTTAAACTTCATATATGAAGTATATGATATAGTACTATATATATATAGTTAAAAAAAATGCTCATCATGAAAGAGGTATATAAGTCATGTTATATATGAATTGAAAGAATTAATATTCAGATGAAAAAAGAGCACTGACCCGTTATTCATATTGTGTCTGTAACAAGCAACACTAATAATTATGTTGATATTTCTACTTTTTTTGTGGTTGTTGTGATTCTGTTTTCATATTTATATACTGTATGTAGCACATTTTCACTGTGTAACCTAATAATTTCAAGAGGTAACCATTTTATGATTCTAATGGTTAGCTATGTCAGCTGTTCATGTTAAAATCCTGTATTCAGTTCTGAGCAAAATGTCTAAAATTGGTCATAAAATCTGGTTACTGTTTATAATGCACAAAGTATAATAAAGCTCAGTGTTTATAGTTTTGTGCTCTGTATATCTGATCACCCGCAGCGCTGACACAGATACAAGCGAATCAGCAAAGCCCTGAAAACAATAGATCCTTAAGCAATATCCTCCTTACCTTACAGGCCATGCCTCAGGAATCAAGACTCTTACGTACTTACTTACGGCTGCGATTGTTTGCTTACTTTGTGGGCTAGGACATTGAGGGCCAGGCTGTCTTAGGAAAGATTTCATGATTAATTGCAAATTCGTCTTTTTTGAAATTATTTTGAACTGAAAGGAGCCAGTCAGTACGGAAAACTTTAAGCCTGTAGTTGCTGTGTTGGTTCGCAGCAGTTAGTGTCACTGAGGTATGTACAACTCATTTCTCATCTCGATTAGCAAGCCAAATATGGGATCTTGAGCTCTGTTGACGTCAATGAAGAAGCTTTCAACATCAAATAATGTCTGTATAGACTAATTAAAACCTGCAGTGGTTCTCCTTAGCTGTGTGATGCTTTAACATTTGAGATGTTTTTTAAGTAGGAACTCTTTCTTCTTTCAACGGTTCCTCATCGGCGTGAGATATGGCAATGAAACTTGTTTGTTTAGTGGCTCTGTCATCAGATTAACGGGAAATAGGCTGTTAGCATCGTCTGCTGCATTTGAATATCTTGCAGAGTCTGTTTTATAACATTCAGTGGCGTGTGGGCATGTGATCTGTCATTTCTGGAACGATTGAGCCTCACACAGCGCTTGCCATGTGTTTAATGCATGTATAAATAGCTTTAAACGCTCACTTATTCCATTTCCCACATAAACATATTCTTTCCATCTTTGTTTACTTTCACTTTAGCACTCTGTTTCCTTTGCTTGTGCACTTTCTTCATGTCTTTCACTTTCACTATCAGTCACTGACAGACCCCTGACACCTACTCATGTTCTATTTATTCTTTCTGTACTAGACGCCTGGAGTCTTTTTCAGCTGGATATGCAGCGACTTTAATGTCTAATGAACAGCAGAGCAGTTTACAAGGTAAGGAAAATGCCACGCTGCCTTTAAGAGTGCAACAGCTTGTCACTGGGGAAGTACACTTAAAAGGACAACTTTTTCTACCCCTAAATAGTGCATATCAGTACTTTAAATTGGCACGGTGGGTTTAATGTTAAGATGACAACTTTTTTTGGGGGTAAACAGGTACAAAGTTGTTCTTTTGAGATTTCTGTACAAGTGAAAAGCATCTGTACCCCAAAAGTTATAACTTTTCTGAGAGAGTAAAAGGTTTGAGTTCTGAACACAAAACTGGCCAAAGTTTAAAATACAGTTCAGCATGTGTGTTTATATGTTAATTTAGAGTTAGGGTTGTATTTCACTCCAAAATAAGAATAAAAAAAAAAAGAAATTATATTTGCATAAAGAGAATGAAGCCATGCAAAAAAATCTAAATATTAAGAAAATCGCCTTTAAAGTTGTCCAAATGAAGTTCTTAGCAATGCATATTACTAATCAAAAATTAAGTTTTGATATACTTACAGTAGGACATTTACAAAATATCTTCATGGAACATAATCTTTACTTAATATCCTAATGATTTTTGGCATAAAAGAAAAATCAGTCATTTTGACCCATACAATGTATTTTTGGCTATTGCTACAAATATACCCCAACATATACATATGTTGGTTGCACCACATGACTTTGATTTGTTTAGAAGTTTTTCATATATTAATACGCAGTAAAGCAGATTTGTTAAGTTTTTCTAAATAACAATAATAATGCATTATGCATTAACTAATTCTTAGGGTTTTATATTTATTTATTTATTATGATGTCATCAGTTGGAACATCCTGGAATTTTAATTATATTCCACCAAAAATACCAAAATTAAAAAAATATGTTCAAAATAGAAGAGATGTTTTCAAGTCATTGAATTAAATGAATATATCCAGCCAAAAAAAATAATAATAATAAAAAAAATGGACTAACCCATCATTCATATTATGTCTTTAGCAAGCAGTACAAATAATTATGTTCATACGACTTTCATATCCTCATATGTTTTTATATTTTTATGTAGCAGATCTATCTATCATTTTCATGACAATTATCCCCAGACCTTTGGGTGAAATGAGACCCGGTCATGATTTTGTAACATTCACTCATACAGACAAACAGCTTGTATGGCCCCTGAGGCTATTGACAGCTTTATTTGAATAGAGCACTGCTGTATGAAAAGGAAAAGAATTTAATTTTGCATGCGTTTCTTCCTCCTTTGTTTTCTACCAACATCCTGTCACTAAGCAGAACTGCAACTTCTCTAAATTTTGTGTGATTATACACTGTATATGCTGCATCATTCAGATACTGTCAGACTGAAACTTTGAATTTGTGTCAGGAGGAAACTTGAGTCTCTTTCTAATGAGTTGCTTTAGAGTTGCATCTCTTGCATCAGCAGCTTTGAATTCTACCAAGAACAGGAACATCACATGATTTAATTTCCTGTTTGATAATGTGCACAGCGCTCACAGTTGAAGCTACCTTTACATATTCTTATTTTAATAGTGTTAATAGTAACTTAAATCATTTTTGGGGCCCCTTGAGACATTCATATTGCTTTTTTTATGATTGTATGTTTTTATATTTACCTTAAATAATAGATGAATTCAACGACAGACGAGACCAGAGGTGGAAGACCTCAAAAACCCGGAGGCAAAGACCACAAAAAGGTGTGTAAAATATAGAACAATGTTTTATCTGTATGTATCAGTGATAAACTGATGAATTGATTTAGTTTATTTACACTTCTAATTTTATTTATTACTGGCCGAAGCAGAAGAATTATTTAGGCTACACGTGGATGAGTTAATAAACTAAAAAAGTTTAGTTTTACATACACTTTTATTTACAGTAGCTTACATTTATATTTTAGATAGGCCTATTAGAAATCTGTACACAGATGCATACTGCACAATCAAAAATGTATTGCTAATGTAAATAAAGTTCTGAGCTGCATTTTAAGTATTAATGTAAGTAACCAAAATCCCTCATAAACAAAATAGTAGCAAATGAGACAATTGTTGACATACAGTAAGAATATAGAGCTTTAAAATGACTGA
Source organism: Cyprinus carpio (assembly GCF_018340385.1). Classification (NCBI taxonomy): domain Eukaryota; kingdom Metazoa; phylum Chordata; class Actinopteri; order Cypriniformes; family Cyprinidae; genus Cyprinus; species Cyprinus carpio. The sequence continues at coordinate 2,593,716 of NC_056581.1, read as the reverse complement.
TAGTGTCGCATAGCTCTTCTGAAACTTATTTTAAGTAGGAAAATCTTAGAACCAGGATACTACGGCAAGCATCTCTGTATTTAATTTCATTGTTTAGGAGAAATGATTTGTCATTTTCTGTCCGTCTGGTTTCTAGGCTTTGGTCTGCAGTAGATTATTTTTGCTCAACCCAACATATTTTTCTCTGTGGCACAATGTAGCGTTTGTGTTGTGAGCTCTTTTGGGATTTAGTGGGATTTGATTTTTGCATATCCCACTCTGATTTGTCATACTTGTGGTCTGAAATGCTGTTTTCTTGCTGACTGTTACATAACGGTGACCACATTATAGCCATGTGCCATGCCATGTGGACCATAGATCAGGAGGCTCATGATATTAGATTAGCATATTCGCATAGTGGATGTTTGCCCATAAAATGGCTTGCGGGGTTTAGAGACAATTTTGTCATTTCCTGTATATAAATAGCTGGAACAAAAGATGACAGAAATAATTGGGCAATAGGTTTAAGAGAAAAAGCCACAATGTGATACATTGTAGCATAAATCTCAATAAATGTCTCAAACATTTTTAAGAATTTAAGAATACTTCCAGAATATGGATATGTTAACATTTTATGTATGCATATTAGGGATGGGACGGTTCGCGGAAAAAAATCGAACTGTACGGTTCTCCACACACGGTTCGGCACACGCTAGGACCGCGGTTCAACTTAAATCTGACAATGCATCTGTAATATGGTTTCTTATAAATAACACATAAAAAAACAGGGTTCGGCTAATATATGTTTCTGTTGATGCGCATTCTGGCTTCCCAGTACATTGCAACAACAGCGCTGAAAAAAAAATTAAATGTGACAAAGCTGTTAAATCTTGTTCAATGTGAATGCAGTATGCTGGAATATGAGCAGTCATTCATCACCTGGGTGCTGATAGCGCGTGCACAGGTGAGACCTGAACAGCACACGTTGATATCTGTGTCTAAACTAAACTCATTTAAGCTTTGCCAGTTTAAACATTTAAGAGCCAGAGGACGCGAGCTTGCACAAGCAGTGAGAAGATTTGTGTGTGCGCTCAGCCGAAGCGTGCAAACCCGCATCTCAGAACATGCAAATATTAAGCTTTCTCTGAAGTATTGTGTTTGAATGGACAAATTCACACAAAAATTATGTCAAAATGCCCATCTTGGTAAGTATCCAATAGCAGACATAGCCGGCTGAACATACTGTATCAGTGCACTGGATCATTGCATTCTCTTAAAGTGACAGTCTTAATATTAATCAAACAGCAACAACAAAGAAATCACTCACTGCTCTTGATTGAATAGATTTTGTAACTTTAATAAAGATTCATCTTTAATTTATACAGTCAAATATGCAATGCTGTTTTACATTTGATTACTTTATTCAATTTCTGTACCTTAAAACTATTAACTTCTACTATCAATCATTCAAAGCTAAATCTCATGGCCCTGACAGAGACCTGGATCAAACCAGTGGACACTGCTACACCTGCTGCACTCTCCAATAATTTCTCATTTTCCCACTCCCCCCATTTGACTGGAAGAGGTGGAGGTACTGGTCTGCTTATCTCTAATGATTGGAAATTTAATCTTTTACCATCTTTGGGTATCAACAGCTCCTTTGAATCTCATTCAGTTACTGTTACCTACCCTCTTAAAATACATTTTGTAGTTGTCTATCGACCCCCAGGACCGCTAGGTAACTTTTTGGATGAATTAGATGTGCTGCTCTCAACCTTTCCTGAGGATGGTACTCCCCTAGTTATGCTTGGAGATTTCAACATCTACCTAGATAAACCTCAGGCTGCAGACTTCCACACTCTGCTTGCCTATTTTGATCTCAACCGAGTGTCAACTACTGCTACTCACAAATCAGGCAACCAACTGGACCTTATTTACACACAACACTGCTCCACTGATCATGTACTGGTTACTCCACTGCACACCTCAGATCACTTCCTCCTCACTCTTAACCTCAGCATGGTCTCTGACACATCACTTACCCCTCCACATGTCATCTTTCGACACTCACTCTCACCCTCCTGGCTATCTGCTATATGGTTTCATCTTCGCTTCCTTCCCCTAAACTGTTAGCATCTTTTGATACTAACGGTGTTACTGATACTTTCTGCTCCACTCTTACATCTTGTTTAGACACTGTTTGCCCCTTGTCTTCCAGGCCAGCCCGTACCACCCCTTCAGCCCCTTGGTTATCTGATGTTCTACGCGAACATCGTTCTAAGCTTAGAGCTGCTGAAAGGATGCAGCGCAAATCCAAAAATACTACTGACCTTAATGTGTATCAGTCACTCCTCTCTTCCTTCTCTGTTAATGTCTCCACTGCTGAAAGGACATACTACCATAACAAAATTAACAATTCGTCTAACTCTTGCATGCTTTTTAAAACATTTTCCTCACTCCTTTGTCCTCCCCCTCCTGCTTCATCTCTAATAGCTGACGACTTTGCCACGTTTTTCATTAATAAAATAAAAAACATCAGTGCACAATTTTCCACACCACAGTCCATCAAGCACATCTCACCAGCAAACACACACTCATTCACATCCTTCTCTTCACTCTCTGAGGCAGAAGTCTCCAAACTCATCCTGTCCGCTTGATCCTATTCCATCTTATCTCCTTCAAGCCATTTCTCCTGCAGTTGTACCTGCACTTACTCGCATCAACATATCCCTCCACACTGGTGTTTTCCCCTCAACATTTAGACAGGCTTGTATAACTCCACTACTTAAGAAACCCACCCTTAACCCAACTCTTTTAGAGAACTACAGACCAGTTTCCCTTCTTCCTTTCATTGCAAAAACACTTGAACGAGCTTTGTCTCTGCCTACCAAGTCTCTGCCTTTCTCACACAGAACAACCTCCTTGACAGCAACCAATCTGGCTTCAGAAGTGGACATTCAACTGAGACTGCCTTGCTCTCAGTTATTGAAGCCCTAAGACTGGCAAGAGCGGAATCCAAATCTTCAATACTAATCTTGCTTGATCTGTCCACTGCTTTTGACATGGTCAACCACCAGATCCTCCTGTTAACCCTACTGGCAAAGGGCATCTCAGGAACCGCACGCCAGTGGTTTGAGTCTTATCTCTCAGATAGGTCCTTCAAGGTATCTTGGAGAGGTGAGGTGTCCAGGTCGCAACATCTAACTACTGGGGTGCCTCAGGGCTCAGTTCTTGGACCACTTCTCTTCTCTGTTTACATGGCATTATTAGGTTCTGTCATTCAGAAACATGGCTTTTCATACCACTGCTATGCTGATGACACTCAGCTCTACCTCTCATTCCATCCTGATGATCCGACGGTAGCTGTTCGCATCTCAGCTTGTCTAACAGACATTTCTTGCTGGATGAAGGACCATCACCTTCAACTCAACCTTGCCAAGACAGAACTGCTTGTGGTTCCACCAAACCCATCGTTTCATCACAATTTCACCATCCAGTTAGCCACATCAACCATAGCTAATTTTAAGATAGCAAGGATCCTTGTATTTTTGATTGGTGTTTTGCTAACTTTCTCAGTCCACATTGCTAAAACTGTCCAGTCCTGCAGATTTGCTTTATTCAACATTAAGAAGATCAGCCCCTTTCTTTCAGAACATGCTTCACAACTCCTTGTTCAAGCTCTTGTTCTGTCAATGCTGGACTATTGCAAAGCTCTCTTGGCCGGTCTTCCATCCAGTTCTATCAAACTTTTAAAATTAATCCAGAACGTGGCAGTAAGATTAATTTTTAATGAGCCGAAATGAATACACGTCACACCTCTGTTTATCAATTTGCACTGGCTACCAATAGCTGCTCGCATAAATTTCAAGGCATTGATGTTTGCCTACAAAACCACCACTGGCTCTGCACCCCTTTACCTAAATTCATTACTTCAGACTTATGTGCCCTCTAGAAGCTTGCATTCTGCAAGTGAACGTCGCTTGATTGTGCCATCCCAAAGAAGCACAAAGTCACTTTTATGAACTTTTAAAGTTAATGTTCCCTCCTGGTGGAATGACCTGCCCATCTCAATCCAAGCAGCTGAGTCCTTAGCCATCTTCAAGAATTGGCTTAAAACACATCTCTTCCATCTTTATTTGACCCTCTAAATTTAGCACTCACTATTCTAATTCCATTCTTAAAAGAATTTATTACTATCTGTTTTCTTTTCATTTATTATACAATTAACAAAAGCAAAAAACCTCTCACACTAGCTTGCTCTATTCTTTTTCTATTCTATGTTTTCTTTTTATTTATTATATTATTCAAAAGCCCTTGCTACGTGTACTGCGTTTAAGCTAACTGAGACTTTTTTTTTATTTTGATTGTTTTGATTGTTTTCATTTTTATGTTTTTTTGGTTGATTTGGTCTGCTAAATGACTAAATGTAAATGTAAAACTAATGATAGACCTACCTAAATAAAACCTGAAAATCATTGTTTATTTTATATGTATCTTTACTCTTTTGTATTTATTTGTGCTGTTGCTGGTAGTTAGATAGAATATTCTTATTTTCTTTATTTTTATTTGAAAGTAAAGTTTTTCCATAAACATAGCACATACCGAACGTACCGAAACCGTGACCCTAAAACCGTGATACAAACTGAACTGTGAAAAAGTTGAACCGTTTCACCCCTAATGCATATGCATATAGCATATCCATATGTTCACCCTCAAATCAAAAATTAGAAATGCATAAAGATTATTTTCATATTAAGCAGCCAATTCAACACTTTGCTTTTAATTATCATAATACCACAAAATATCTCATTTATATATTAATATATAAATCTTATATAATTTATTAAAATATAATATATTTTAGATTTAAATATTAACATGCAGTGGGTAAAGAATCACCAATCTTTAAAATAATCACATTTTGTTGCATTGCAGCCTGAAATGAAGACAGACACAGTTTTTTTTTTAACCAGCTGTACTTAGTCAGTACAGCTTATAACATCCAAGTGAAATATATAATACCAACATGTAATAAAAAAATAAAAAACAGAATCACTTGGAAAAAAGATCACACCACTCCTCAACATGATTTGTAAACTCAGTCAGGTGCAGATCTCCAGGATAAAGTTGTGAACAGGCACAAGTCGAGAGTTGGATACAAACAATTCCAAAGGCTTTATAAATTCTTAGAAGTACAGTGAAGTCTTTTATTAAGAAGTTGAAGGTATTTGGTACAACACAGACCCTCCCCGGATCAGGACGTCGCTCCAAACTGGATGAAAGAGCCGGAGGAAACTGATCAGAGAGGCAACCAAGAGACCGACGGCAACTCTGAAGCAGCTGCAGGAAACTATGATAAAGAGTGTTCATTGTGTGCATATGACAACAAAATCACAAATTATCTACAAATGTGGCTTGTATGGGAGGGTTGCAAGAAAAAAAGCCGCTCCTCAAGAAACGCCACATGCAATCATGACTGAGCATTACCAAAACACATCTTGAACATTCTGAGGCAGATGAGACTAAAATTTAATTATTTGGCCTCAACACTAAATGGTTTGTCTGGCAGAAATCCAGTACATCTCATCACCCAAATAACAGCATTCCTCCAGTAAAGCATGGAGGTGGTGATATCCTGTTATGAGGGTGTTTCTCTGCAGAAGGGACTGGAGCACTTGTCAGGATAGAAGGAAAACTTGACAATGACCCAAAGCACACAGAAAACTGAGCACACAGTGGTTGAGGGAGAAAGAGGTGAATGTCCTTGCATGGCCTCGTCAGAGCCCAGACTTAAACCCCATTGAAAATCTGTGGAATGACTTGAAGACTGCAGTCCACAAACGATCACCATCAAACTAAACTGAACTTGATTAGTTCTGCAAAGAATAGCAGGAAATATTGCAACGTCTAGATGTGCAAAGTTAGTAGAGACAGATACATATCCCAACAGACTAAAGACTGTAAAGGTGGTTCAACAAAACACTGACACAAGGGAGTGATCCTTTTTCCAACTCAGTGATTCTGTTTTATTATTATTATTATTATTTATTTATTTATTTTACCTGACATGTTGGTGTTATATCTTTCACTCGGATGTTATAAGTTGCATGGAGTTTATTATTATTATTATTTGCTGGATCAAAAACAGAGAAAACAAAATCTGTGTCCATCATTCAAATATTTCAGACTGTTGTTTTGCAAATAAAAGCAACAACATTTTGATTATTTTAAAGGGGGGTGAATATTTTTTCTATAATTGTGAACCTGACTGGTTGCCCATCTATAATATAAAAATATGGCTACAATTATTAATTTGTTTTTATAATTTATTGTAGCATATTGTACACTGTAAAAAATAAGTGTCATTTTAACTGTACAATTTTGTAAAAACGCTACAAAAAAAAAGGTGTTAATAGGTTACCAGTAATTACAGGAAAAAACTGTACATTTCATGTAATACAGTTTTTTAGAAATAAAAAAGAACTTGGTGATGAAAATGTATATTTACAGTATTTAGGTACAACCAGATTTAATCAGTTGCGTTGTTATATTTACTGTAAACTGATATTCCCAGAATTCCCCTGTGTGACGCTCCACATTTGAAAGTATTTTGTTTAAATAATCATTAATTAATACATCATTTGTTTATGTTACATCTTCTGCTGTTATGAAAGTTTATTGACTTTGATTGTGTTACCAAAAAATGACTTTATTCTTAAAATTAACTTTGTCTGACAAGCTACTTTTTTTTTTTTCGATTTTTATTTTTTTTGTGTGTAATTATGATTTTGGTGATTAATAAGATAATATAATTAAAAATAATATTAATAAAGTATAATAATAATAATAATAATAATGTTTCTGGACAGAAGTTACCAAGAATTTGGTTTTAAAATGTGCTTGAATTTCATGAAAGAAATAAGCATATTTTTTTTAATGCAAAATATATATCTTTTTTCTTCTTTTGATCGTTAAATATGACCTGGGCATATGTTTTGTGCATTATTGCTGTATTGGAGGCCTTCATGCAGTAAGGTTATGAGTCCAGGATTCATTTTCAAAAGAATGATAAAAAATGATTGTGACTGTGAAAGAGTTAGTTTGGTGGGATAAATGTACTGTAGTACTGTACATGTTTGATAGCACACTATTTTACACTCTCTGCAGCAGGCGTCACAACTGGTTGTGGGTGGTTGTCAGGGCGTTGCCAAGTAGTTGCGATTTATTTGTTCACATTGTGACACTCTAGCAGTAAATGACTTTATTCCTCGACTTCCTTGTCTTCAACTTCCTCCCATGTGTGTGCTTTTAGTTTTGATAAAAATGACGTTATCTCTGCAGAGTGATGAGTGATTTCTTGTACGTGTCAGTATTTGCTCATGATCGGAGGCCTGTTCTACATTCATTTTCTGTGTGTGTTTTTCTCTAGCCCACAGCTGAAGCCTTGAGAGGAGCCATCCAGCTCGGCATCGGGTACTCAGTCGGCAACATGACCTCCAAACCAGACCGAGATGTTCTCATGCAAGACTTCTACGTTGTTGAGAGTGTCTTTCTCCCGAGGTATTGCCACACACATAGCGTGCTTGACACTTAACAGATGTAATGTGTGGTTGCCATAGACTCCCTATTCAAACATTGAGATACAATTGCTCCGTTCCAAATGTCAACAGTTCTGTTGTAGTTATCAGTTTGTTTAATATCTTCTGCATAATTAATTAGTACAGCTGAATACATTTGTGGTTGTTTGGTAATTGGTTGATTCCTAACAATGCTGTATAGGATCACTAGGTTTATTTTTTAATAACACAGTTTTTAACTATTGTCTTTTGTCTTTCAGTGAAGGCAGTAATTTGACCCCAGCTCACCATTACCCTGACTTTCGCTTTAAAAATTATGCTCCCTTGGCTTTCCGTTACTTTAGGGAGCTCTTTGGGATTAAACCAGACGATTATTTGGTAAGACCAATAAACCGTGGGAGACTTACTAATACAATCATTACAGATGATGAAATCATTTACTGTCAAGGATCGTGAAATTGTAGACAATAATCAGATCATTCTCTGGAAATAGTAAAATAAAAATTGTTAAATCTATAAATATTACTGCTTTACTTTTCAAAATCATATTGACCACAAAAACGGTTTTCAAATAAAATGAATGAAAATGAATGATAAATATAAATAATGTTTTATTTATTTAAAATTACTTTATAAATGTGTATAATAAAAATGTATTTAATATTTGATGCATGATTAATATATCGAATAAATGATAATGTAAAGTTTAGCATCCTGTAAATTATATCAGTGCAAAGTCACGGGGATAAAAAAAATGCAATATTATTTTAGTAATATATATAATTTAATATGTAGTAATATATGTGCCATTTGTGTTCGTTTTTGTGGTAACACTTTAAAATAGGGAACACTTATTCACAATTAACTACGACTTTTTCCTCAATAAATTCCTAATTTGCTGCTTATTAATTGTTAGTAAGGTAATTGTTAATTTTAGGTATTGTGTAAGATTAGGGATGTAGAATAAGGCATTAATATGCGTTTAATTACTACTAATAAATGGCTAATATTCTACTAATATGCTTGCTAATAAGCAACTAGTTAAGAGAACCTAAAATAAAGTGTTACCATTTTGGTTAATATTTCTATTTAGATTGAATTTATATTCATTTCAGTTTTAGTTTTACTTTCTTTCAAATGAAAATGATCCAAGTGCAAGTTTTTGTGTTTTCTGTGGAATCTGCATTAGTAATGCATCTTTTGTTCATCTGCAGTACTCTATTTGTAAAGAACCTCTGATAGAGCTGTCAAACCCTGGAGCGAGTAGTTCATGGTTTTACTTAACCAGTGACGATGAGTTCATCTTAAAGACCGTGCAACACAAAGAAGCTGAATTTCTGCAGAAGCTGCTTCCAGGTTACTACATGGTGAGCCACACAATCAGCACAATAACAAGGAAGAAACTGCACTATACACTGCCATCTCAATTCAGTTGCTCATATTTACTGTTATTATATTAATAGAGAAAAAACAACTACAGTTCATAATTTTAAAGTACAGCACAGTTACTTTACAGTTGTTTTATGGCCGTTTGCTGTAGAAATACAGGATTACACTACATGTTAAAACACATTAAAACAATAAATATTAGGCCTGTCAGTTTAAAATGTTAATAAATGACTTGTTTTTAATAATTAATGAATTCTATAATTATTAATGCATTTTATTTAATTATCAAATTGTAATTATTTTTAATTATTAAATGTGCAAAAATAATGCATTTAGCTTTGCATCCACTATTTTCTGATAATTTGACATAAAATTTACAGTACTTTTTTACACTGATAAATGTTCTTTTCTAGATTAAAAATGAATCTGTCCTTCCTGATTACAGAATCTGAATCAGAACCCGAGGACCCTCTTGCCAAAGTTTTACGGGCTGTACTGTATTCAGTGTGGCGGGGTTAATATCCGATTGGTGGTGATGAACAATGTCCTGCCTCGCTCTTTGAAAATGCACTACAAATATGACTTAAAGGGCTCCACTTATAAACGCAGAGCGTCACGGAAAGAGCACGCCAAACCCTCCCCGACCTTTAAAGATCTAGACTTCCAGGAGATGCACGAAGGTCTTTACTTTGACGCAGACACGTACAATGCCTTGATGAAGACTCTTCAGAGAGATTGTCGGGTGAGTCGTGTTGTTGATCACTGCAGAGCTCTACAGGATTATAAGTGGTTTGTGGTTATGATTTCCATTCATTTTATTCCACAGGTGCTGGAAAGCTTTAAAATCATGGACTACAGTTTGCTGCTGGGCATCCATGTTCTGGACAGGAAGCTGAGGGGGAGAGGCGGGATGGGGGACAGTAAGCGTCAGGGTGGGCAGAAGGTCCTGTACTCCACAGCCCGCGAGTCCATTCAAGGAGACGGCAAAGCAGCCGAGCCTCTTCCTGACGCCGATGACGAAACGTGAGTGGAGCTGCTCAGTTTTCAGAGTAAACAGAAATTAAAGACAAAGAATGTCAGACATGCCAAATATTTATTTGTACACTACTGTTCAGATTGTTCGGGGTCAGTACTTTTTTTTAAAGAAAGTAATATTTTTATTAAGCAAGGATGCATTAAATAGATTGAAGGAATCGGAGATGTGGAGCTATGTGCAGCCTAAATACTTTTATTAACAAACAAAACATGTAAGAGTAGCAGAAACCGCAACAGCTTTTCACAAAACATGCAAAGATGATGCAGAATAAAGGACTGAGGAACTGAGGGCGTATAAATACACAGGCTGATGAGGAACTAAACAAGACACAGGCGAACATAATCAATGAACCAATGAGTAACTGTGGCAACATACTAGTGATAGAACAAAGGAAACAGGAACAAAACAAACACTCTCAGAAAAAAAGGTACACAAGCTGTCACTGGCGCGGTACCTTTTAGGTACTTATATGTATCTTTAAGGTACCAATATGGACTCTTTAGGTACAAAGTTGTGCCTTTTGAAAAGGTACTGTCCCAGTGACAGCTTTTGTACCTTTTTTTCTGAGAGTGCATGAAAACAAGGTGAAACTGAAACTAAAAGGGAACATGCCAGCAATAAAGACAGAAGATCTCTGTTTCAAATAAATGCTGCTTTTTGAAATTTCTATTTGTCAAAGAATCCTGGAAATAAAAAAGTAAAACAGTTTCCACAAAAATATTAAGCAGCTCAACTGTTTTCAACATTGATAATAATCAGAAATGTTTCTTGAGCAGCAAATCAGCATCTTATAAAGATTTCTGAAGATCATGTGACACTGAAGACTGGAGGAATGATGCTGAAAATACAGATATGAACACAGAAATAAATTACATTTTAACATGTATTCAAATAGAAAAACAGTTTTTTAAATTGTAATAATTTTTCGCAATATTACTAGTTTTAGTGTATTTTGGATCAAATAAATTCATCTTTTATGAGACATTTAAAAACATTACCATATATATGTGAAATAAAACTTCTCTGATTATGTTAAAATGTTGAATAATGTTGAAAAGCTGAAAATATGTCCTCCATGTTTCTAGAATATTTCTAATACGTTTTATGTCTGGCCTTGGATTAGTTTTGAAATAATCATGCGTTTTTGTTCTAGATTGGGTGGCATCCCTGCTAAACACAAAGACGAGAAGTTGCTGATCTTTCTGGGGATCATTGATATCCTGCAGTCCTATAGGTATGAATCACCTGACAAAAGATACAAATAATTACTGTTTCAATTAAAGATGGCTTATTTGAACATCGAACATTTCTATCTCATATATACAGATTTATAAAGAAGGTTGAGCACTCGTGGAAAGCTCTTGTGCATGATGGCGTATGTATTTTTCTCTTTTACATTAAACATATTTTTATATACTTCTATTTGAACTTTATCTTGATTTATGGCTCTTTGCTACTTTGCATGCTAGGACACAGTATCTGTCCATAGACCTAATTTCTACGCTGACAGATTCCTGAAGTTCATGGGCACCACGGTTTTTAAAAAAATTCACCGTAAGTTTAATGCTTCTTTATTATTTTCAAATGGAATTCAGTTTAAATGAATATGATCATTTGAAATGATGAACCAAACCTCACATTTTCCCCTCTTTCTTTTTGCTTTTAGCTCTCCGTGGTACGTCCTCGAGAAGGAAGAAAAACTCTATCCAGCTTTGTAGGTCGGCCTCACAGGAAGTTCTGTCGACTGTAAAGGAAGAGAGTCAAGAAGAGAGGAGAGCACAAAGCCTCGAAATCTTCGATGATACAGGTGCTTATTGGCTTTGAAGAGAACTAATACACACATAGAAAAATCATATGTTTTTACTGGAACAGTCCACCCCCAGAAATGAAAATTCTATCATTATTACATAGAAATCGTTCCAAACCTGCATGCTGTTATTTTTGTCATGGAGTTTGGAACAATATGAGTGTGAATAAATAATGACAGAATTTTCATTTTCGAAAAATGAATCTATCTTTGTTGAAATAAAACTATTTCATCCCTTGTGAAAAATATTGCACTTCATTGTATTGCATGTGCACTTGTAGTTTACTTCAAATCTTGAAAGTATATTAAAAAAAAATGAAAGTGCCTCTGTAAGTACACAAAAGTGGTCTTTATTCCATTAATATTATATATATGTATATACATATATATAATATTAATGGAATAAAGACCACTTTTGTGTACTTACAGAGACACTTTCATGACTTTCTTAGCACACTCAAGTAGACTTTTAAAAAGTACACTTTGTAAAAATGTCAAATGAAAACCTTTACTTTAAAGTACATTTTAAATAATGTTTCATCTTTTGTCGTTCTTTAAAGAAATACCCTTAAACACTTACAGTATGTGTTGACTAACACACTATAGCACGTGTAAAGTACTCGATTATAACTTTAACTGTAGTGTGTTATTTGATATTAAATTTAAAGTTTTAAATTACAACTTCTAAATGTGTAATTACAATTTTATTTAAATACATGACTTACAAGTTTTAATTTACTATAAATGCTTGTCAGTACATTCAGCAGTACACCCTAACCACATTTCAAAGATAATAGAAATATAACTAAGTTCAACCAATTGCATTTAATATAAATGTTAACTATAATATATTACAGTTTAATAAGTACTCTTAATACAATAAGTGCTCTTAAGTATGCTAAAGTGTATCTTTGTTTCACAAGGGATACCATTCAATACCATATTTTTACACATTGAAGATTCATAATTTTTTCCAATGCTG